>NC_056751.1:469564077-469639077 GCF_019279795.1 Protopterus annectens
TTCATCACCCATGTGGGGTGATACTTCCTGCACTGATATATATATATACACATATATCTATATATATATATATATATATATATATATATATATATATATATATATATATATATACCTATTCCAAAGTTGCACAACAGTGGAGAAAAATGAAAACTACACTGTCAACAAAAGTAATTTTGATAAGCAACACTCACTCTTTTTGAGTTTGCCAAAATTATATTCAATGACATGACATGCTGCCAAAAATTCACTGTTTGTACAAAATTGTTGGATTCAGCACATGCATTGCTGGAATCCCACTTACTGGTGATGGACTTCATCAGACATGAGTCAACAGTAGTGGAGGGCATAGCTGAGTATCACTCCAGGACTTTCCTTCTTCCCACCTGTTCTGGTACAGTCTGTCTAGACAGTGTTGTCCCACTTCACTTGGGGAGCTGTGTCAATGTGAATGCAATCGAAGGCCATTTGAAGGCCCATGCATGCATGGAAGCACATCAGTATCAAGGAAATGTCTGCTCAGTGTCTTTCATGTGTAATAGACAAATGTTCTGTATGCCATGAAGCAATATAGAGGGAAAAGAAATTAACAGAAATGCAACAGTAGGAAATTCAATACTGCCACTGAATTTAATCTGTAACTCAAACCAACACAGGCTCAGTAGAACAGTAGTAGTACAACATACAATGTTTGTCAAAAGTAGAAATATGAGGAAGTTGTAACTTGCAAAGGAAAATGTACAACGTAGCTTTACTCACTAAATCTGCAAAATGGCATAATCCATATTCGTACATACTTCAAAATCATTAATGTTGCAATGATAATATAAATGAATTCTTGAAGTTCTTACATCTTTAAGTCAGGCTTGTTACTGCAATGCTACCAACAACTGCACATCAGTAGAGTAGAAAAGCATTCCGAGTACCTCTTCAGAAGCTATACATCTCAAGGCTAGCAATCCATATCTGTTGATAAGTAAGAATTAGTACAGACTTTAATGCTTCATATTTCAAAATTAATTGCAAGAAATATGCCTGGATTCATGGGCTTATCATCATTGACTGGGGCCATCTCACTCCATAAATTCATTTTGGGGTGCCTCCAGAATTGTTTCTGTAGAACTCAGAGTCTCAAATTCTGGCAGCTTGGTCACATACACTGTGGATACATGGTAAGAAAACTTGTCACTCACCACTGTATAGAGTTATGTTCTCCCTTTCTGTAGGTATCATGTAACTGTTGCTCCATACCCAGTTCCCAAAGAAAAAATACTGATACGTTTTTGCAGGTGTAGTCATATGATTTTTTTTAAAATAAATAACTCATAAATGTTTATTTTATTGAGACAAAATCTTTTACTGTGACTATGCCTTTGAATCTTATAATCATGTATTCAGCCAGAGTCTTGTTTCTGAGTGACTTAACGCAAAGCCCTCCTGATTTCTTGTCCTGGTGACTGAGTGGCATATGAACACTCCCCTTCAGCTGAATTTGCTACTATGTGCTGCAGCACTGTCATCCATTGCTGTACTTTGCTTTTCCGCTGGCCTAGGAAAGGAAGAAGGTGAAATAGCCTCTACTTTCCTGGCTGTAGAGACACTCCTCTTTCTTTTTTTTTTATAATTTATAACAAATAGCAATTTCAGATCTTAAACATATCCAGTTACAAGCAACAAATGCAAATGCAAAGGTGAAACACCACAACCTTGCATAAATACACATGTGAATAAACGTAAGAAGCATCTAACACTGTTAAAGATATACATTTAATTCCACAATAAATAAATTCAGTATTTTTTATATGCCAGCTTGGGAAGTATGTAACAACATAAACAATTCAAGGTTGAAAATGTCTAAACAGAAAACAGACAAGTGGCCCTCATCTTTGGTAAACCACACATATTCCAAAGCTCTCCTACTGAGAATCCATACAGTGAAGCAGCTCTGGCTACTCTGTGAATCACTTTCTCAGTGGTTGAATGACTTGATGCTCCAAGCCAGATTAAATGGGGAACAATAGCAGACCAGGCCAGATGAAGTTCCAGAAATGTGTTTGATCACTGCCAAATCCTTAAAAATGTAATACACACATTAATGCTTTGGAATATAACCCCAAATCATTACACTCCTGCATGGATTTTCAAAACATGATAAAAAATGTACTTTAAGGAAGGTTTCCAATAGTACAGGCAACAAATGACCATAGCGTACCCCTTCAAACCCTTTCCAGAACATTTGGCTGAGATTATCTAAGCCAAAGCTTGGTCTGTTGCATGAACTCTTGCTTTTTCTGGAGCTTGAACCACAAAAGAGTGCCCCAGAATGACTGTTCTCCCTTTTTCTGAAATGAAATACAACATAAGAACCTGATCATGTACTTAATGTATGTATCTCAAATATGCATTAGAGGACCACCTGACCATTCTTTTCAGTACTTCAATAGACTAACCTTGTGTAGTCAGGTCAGAGGCCTTCCCAATCCTGAAATAATGTGATGAGTAACTAGCTGTAGAAAGCCATAGCTGTGTAAGAACCTTACACTAATGTGTGCCTAAATCTCTAGGTGGTATTAGAGAGCTGTCAGTAAAGTTAAAAAATTAGCTTTTTAAATTCAAATGGGAAGAAAAAGCTGAAAAGGTTTAACCCCAAGCCACAGGGCAAAGCATAACATCCTGGACCTTATCCAAGTATACTTGCTGCCCAATTCCCCTGGGGTCTGTTATAGACCTACAGATTCAGATTAAAGCTGTTAAGTGAGTGAAGAATACATCCATCCATCTAAGTGACCTCAGTAACTCATTGATTCTGAAGCGGCCTGAATACAGTAAAGAGTGGTAGGACTGATAGGTAGCATGCAGTCTGAAAAGACTTGACTTTAAAAGTGCACCACTAATGGAACATCACTCGTCAGCTTGATAATTTCTTAATATGAACCAAGTTTTAAAATTCCTGTGCAAAACTTAATGCCTAGTAGTGTCTCTAATGAAAACTCTAGAAAATAAGCTCATTGAAACAACAATAAAACGGTCACAGAAACATACTAATGAAATTCCAGTTTATTAAACTAGACTTCAGCTTCACATACAGCCTTCAAAGAGTAACATCCATTAAAATAAGCTCACTTTTTATATACAATAGTCTATTCAATTAATTACCAATTATCTAATTACCAATCTCCTATTACATTCTTTATTCAAGACTGATGGCTCCATTGTATTATATTTTAACATGAACAATGTCTCTTTATACAACTTATTTTTTATTTCTCTACATTCACCCAGTTGCAATTTCACCTGTTCTAAAATTGTTGCTTTTAGACAGCTTGGATTTGAGCTGTGACACAACTTAAAATGTGCCCCCAAAGGGCTTTCTATTTTTACATTAATAATATCCCTTATGTGTTCCTGTACATGTTTTTTAAAGGATCTAACTGTTTCTCCAACATAATATAGTCCACAGTTACATTTTAATAAATATATAACACTTTCTGTGTTACAATTATACAGTCCATTTGATGTAAAGTGTACACCATTAATATTTTCACACCTCCTTACAACATATTTGCAACTGCAACATTTATTGCATGTGTAAGTTCCCTTATTTACCACCATTTCGCTATATAATATGGCATTTGGTGGAGTAAAATCTTTATGTATTAACATATCGGCCAGGTTTCTTCCCTTTTTCTAAGATATTTGGACATTAGTCGGCATTATTTCTTTCAGATCTTTCTCCCTTAATAACATTGACCAATAGTTTTTAACTTCTCTAATAATTTTCACAGTTAATATATTATAGGTTGTCACAAAATAAACTTCTTTTCTCATTTGTAACTGTCTCTTCCTATAGTTATTATATCTTCCATTAGATGTAACGCTATAACATACATTCCTGTAGCGTCTTTCCAATATTTCACAGCCAGCTTTTATTACTTCATTGATATTATACCCTCTATCCACAAACATTTCCTCTGTCTTACTCATTTCTCCATACAGGGTTTTATCTTTACTACATAATTTTTCTAGACGTAAGAACTCATTGTATGGTATCATGGAAATCAAATGCACTGGATAACAGCTACTTCCATACAAAAATGAATTCACATTATCAAATTTCCTATGTATATTTGTCTCAACCTGATATCCAACACTTCCTATTAATCTAATATCTAAATATGGGATATTATTACCTTTCCGTATCCCATCAAATTTCAAACCAAAGCTATTTTTTTGGATATCTTAAATAAAGGACTCTACGTCTTCACCACCTCCTTTACATAAAAAAAAAATATATATATATATATGTAGCGGAAATATTGAACAACATGCCTTTCAAAAAACTTGTGTCTATATATCTTACTTTGTTCAAATTCTGCCATCACTAAATTCGCATACATGGGGAATAGCTTCCCACAAGCTTTTCGTCAGTTTGGAATTCATCAACTTCAGGTTGTTGGTTTTATAACCTTTTGAGCTGGAGCCAAAACCAGGAACCTATATTTATTTTTCTTCACATCAAAACATCTTGTGGAATATAACTCAAGCTTAAATTTTAATAAAGAGTGTATTTTTCAACTCAAGTGTTCCGGACATTATTTCAGAAGTTCCTGAGGAGTGAAGGAGTGTAGTTTATAATTCTAACACAGAAAGTGTTATATATTCATTAAAATGTTGCTGTGGACTATATTATGTTGAAGAAACAGTTAGATCCTTTAAAAAACATGTACAGGAACACACAAGGGATATTATTAATGCAAAAATGGAAAGCCCTTTAGGGGCGCATTTTAAGTTGTGTCACAACTCAAATCCAAGCTGTCTAAAAGCAACAATTTTAGAACAGGTGAAATTACAATTGGTTGAATGTAGAGAAATAAAAAATAAGTTGTATAAAGAGACATTGTTCATTTTAAAATATAATTCAATGGAGCCATCAGGCTTGAATAAAAAATATAATTGGAGGTTGGTAATTAATTGAATAGACTATTGTATATAAAAAGTGAGCTTATTTTAATGAATGTTACTCTTTGAAGGCTGTATGTGAAGCGGAAGTGCTAAGTCTGGTTTAATAAACTGGAATTTCATTAGTACGTTTCTGTGACCATTTTATTGTTGTTTCATTTTTATTTTTCTACATATACGGTTGTTTTTTATTTATTATAAAATAAGCTCATTGCAGTTTAATTGACCCAAACTTTGTAGGGAAATAAACCCACATAATATCAACATGCTAGATTTTACAATGTAAGCTGAAAAGACCAAGTTATAATGTTAATTTAATGTTAATCTTCAATATGTAGTGCATTGTAAAATTATTTCGGGGTTTGTGCGCTGAACTGTAAGCCTTTCTTGTGCTGTATGCCCAAGAATTCAAAAACCAGGAGCAAGTTGCTCTTCTCCAACTAAGCAAAGTTCCCTGTGTAGGCATTGAGGGCCATTTGCCTTAATCTTTTTACCTGCAAATGAGGCAGTGAATCAGCTAAAACATTTTGTTTATTGCAATATGCTCTCCAGCAAAAGAAAGGGTTATTTTCATACTGAGTAACATAACTAATCTTAAAAATGACTTAATCCAAAATGAGCTGGAGGATTTCTTTATTAAAACTTTCACTGCAGCCTCATTATCAGACCCTGAAGATACTTTCTTTTAAGATGATTTTGCCATATGAAAACTGAAACCCAAATGGTCTAGGAAAGGGATATCTTTCTTCTTACATTCTGACTGTGAATGAGATCAAGTGGCTGAAAATGACTAGCACTGAAACAAGCCGCCATGCCATAACTACTAGCAGCATCTATGAATAGTTGAAGGTTCATAATTAGAATTTCACTGGTCCTCTCAAAAGAGAAATCAGTAAAATCCAACAAAAAAATTAGACCATAAGCTCATATCATCCCGTGCACTTTTGTTGACTCTTACGTTGTATTGTTTTTTTATGGATCCCTGTAAAAGATCTGCAAGGGAACTGATGAATGTCCTACCTAAAGCTACGGCTCTGCAGGCAAAATTCAATCAGTCTGGCAACTCCATTACTTGCCAATTGAGACCTACTTGGAATAAGAAAATGTTTTATACAGGCACATATTTTCTCTAGCGTACTTGAAGGCAGAAAGAAGCAATGGCAAACAGCATCAGTTTTGATTCCTTAGAATATTAATGACTTTGCAGATCTTGCAATCTTGCCCTGAGTTAATGGAATGCCCAGAACTTTGCATAACCCATTGAATATATGAAGGCTGTTTTTCATGCCTGCCTCTCCAATTAAAAAATTGTCTGAATAGTACTCTTGACAGGATGAAGGAATGCTGTTTCCAACACCAAAATAGAGCTGAGGTGAAGCATTTGAAGGTGACACAAGCCACCAAACACCCAATAGGCAGTACCCAAAAATAGTAATTCCTTAGAATTACATGCCTAATACATACCAGTGCTGGACATATATAGGCAGCAGATAATAACTTTGCATTCATGTTGTTTAGTTGTGGATCTTTAACTTTTTTAATGGCCTGAATAATATTGACGGGAAGAATAATTGCCTTTGGCATCACATTTGTCAGTGCCATCATTGACTGGGCACCCTTCAAGATATGATAAATGTTGTTTAAGATGAAATTTCCATTCTTTTTTCTTATGGGATGAGGCCAAGAGGAGAAATAACAAAGCACTGAAATGGTGGGGAGTAGAACAGATCAATTATCCTGCCTTTATTGTACTCTGTTAACTGCAAAGAATTCACTGTTACTTAGACAACCATATTGAATTATCATTGTTCTTCTGTGTCTTTCACAGTGCTTACTTTTTTCAGTAGCAATTATCCTCCTAATAGGGATTTAAACTATCCCTCCATTCTCATTTTAATCACTTCTTCATGAATAGGTTTAGTAAAACTTAAAGGATTACCTGTCCCAACAAACATGTTTTTACAAAAGCCATTTCTACCAAAACTTTATTGAAATCTGAAACTATCCAAGCTACCATCATAAAATCCCCTTTAACTAGATTATTTTTGGAAGGTTCGAGGACCCTTAAAAAGTAGATAACTAATGGAGAAAGTAGAATTTATTTATTTAGTAGATTTAAAACACTTATTTGAAATATCCTTTCTTATCTATACATCCAAATAGTTCATACTGACTTTATCATACCTGAAAGCAAATGTGAAAAAAATCAGTGGTTATCTATCCTATTAATTAATCTTTGGAACCACATCACATAAACCAATTGCCACACAAAAAGTAATAATATGCTTTACAGAACTGAGCAAAAGGAGTATTGAAAACAAAATTCCTTTCCCAATAAACCAAGCAACACTTGCAAAAATGGGGACACAGCTGCCCTTATTGCCACACCAGAAATATGATTAAAATATTCCTGATGGTAATACATACAATTATTTGCTTAATCACATACAACTTGCAGTTCAATGTTTGTCAGTAAATGATATGTGTTTTTAACATTTCCCTAAACCATTTCACTCCAATAACCTGTTGGATAACTGTAAATAAATCAGCCATGTTCTTTGCAACAATGAAATAATCTTCCCCTAATAGCTCATTTTTTTAATATACTTAAAACATACCATGAGTCTTAAACTAGTGAAGTTAAATACAGTCCTTTATCTGCCAATCAATGACAATGGCCAAGGGTTGGGTCTTAGACTCCGCCCCCCCTCTGCATCCACAATAGGACTTAATGGAGGCTGAGTTAATAATTTGTAGATTTTTGGTATCAAAAATATAGTAGTTATAACTGGTATAGCAACCCTCAAAAAATTAAACTCAACATTAATATATGTTGATAATGGTAGATCTTCTAAACACATCTCTATTTTCCTGTAAGCAGTGTTATAACTCATTAAGAAACACACCATTATAAACACGGTCATCATATTGCAGTTGTTCATCAAACTTCCCCTACCATCTTTATCCAGCTTTATAGACTGGGGAGAAAAATCTTTTCTTAATTAATTTATCAATGCTATCTCAGTGCAAATGATTACTGAACAATTTCTTCCTTGTTAAACAGTTTTGTAAATCAGACTCAGGCAGTTTTTCAAAGTCTGGGCTGGAACTAACAGGGTATTGTAGGTTCTTTTCCACTTAAAAGTGACTCCACCAATGCTGTGTCTTTTGATTGCCAGAATTAAAAATTACACTAAAGATGGAATTCAGTAAAGCCTGCATGACTTTTTTTCATGTATGCATCATGCCACGTCGTGTACACGAGCACGAACATTTTTAGATTCAGTAAGCATCGCTTAGACGCAGCAAGCACGCACAAACAGAGAAACTTCCATGGAATGCAAATTTCCTTTTAAGCAGGTGAATCTTATGCAAATGAGCAGAAAGGCATCCACATAGACTCCGCATCAGTGTCCATAGTGTATGTGGAATTTTTCTGTGCACAGGAGTTTACATGGACAGAAGGGGATGTAAAACTCGACAAATAATTCCCCTGAAAATGTGACGTCACATACATATATGTGCAAAAGAAACATTGTGGAAGTCTGCAAGAGAAAGGGAATATGTAAAATTAATAATAATTTTTTTTAATAATCTCTGCATATTTGTACTATGTGCCACATTGCTCAAACATGCTTAACAGAAAAATACAAAAAAAGGAAAAAATAACATTTATAATGTATTTTTCACAAATGTAGTATAGGACCTTGCACTGGGTCTATACACTAGGTCATTTGTGCTGTTACACAGCTCACATGACTATGAATTGTGAGGTTTCCAGGCTGTCAGCATGGATATGTATGCAAATGAGGTTGATTTCTTGAATAGCTAAAAGGAGCAACCATGTCCGCATATCCACTTATATAGGCTCTTATATGATGTTGATATTCCCCCTGGATGTGGATGACATCAGGGGAGTGTATCATGTTACTTTTAGGAATTTTTAGTTCCCAGTGTATGTGTGTTGCGTGGCGTGCTGCATAGCTTAGAGTGTTCGTGTGGACAGACCACCCAGGTCACAGTGATGGCGTAGGCAGCAAGTAAATAAAACCAGATATATTCAGTTAATAATTTTGACTTTTGTATAAGCTATGCTGTGTGATGCATAGCTTAAAGTGTTTGTGTGAGCAGACTACCCACATAACAGTGAAGAGGTAGGCAGCAATCAATTAAAACCAGATATATTAAATTAATATTTATTACTTTTGTATGAGCTATGTTGCACAGTGTGGCACATAGTGCTGCATTGTGCACTAAAGTAGAGCCTTTAAATCATGTTAATTATACTCTAGCCAGGTAAACTGCATCCATAATTAGCCAATCCCAAATGGTGGACCTACAGCTATGCTACATCTGTATGTGCTAGATGCTGAAGTCAGTGCTGCTGGTGTGGAAGACAATAGACCTACGCCAAAAAGAAGAAGAGTGTTCAGGCCTGGGATAACCTTCCAGGAGCTACATGAGCTGGAGATTGTAGAGCACTACAGGGTGGACACGGACATACTACAAGAACTCATTGAGCTCTGCCACCATCAACTCAGAGCCAGAGGTAACAGAGGGGAATCCATCCCAGTTTAAACAAAGGTATGTGTAGCCTTTAGGATACTAGCTACAGGTACGTTTCAAAGACCAAATGGGGACATGCTGGGTTGTCACAGGCATCTGCATCCAGGATACTCCACCAGATCCTGGATACTATGCTTCCACATGCCAGTGAGCACATATATTTTCTCCTCTCCACTGAGGCAGAGGATAGCAATATGCAACACTTCTACCATGTAGCACACTACCCTGAAGTACTGGGTGCCATAGATTGCACTCATATGCACATCAAGGCACTGCCTGGTGAGCAGGGTACAATCTACATTAACTAAAAGTGGTATCACTCTGTCAACTGCCAGGTTGTGTGCAATGTCCAGGGGATTATCCTGAATGTGTGTGCTGGCAATCCTGGCAGTTATTATGACTCCCATATCTGGTGCACATCACAGCTGCACCAGATGTTTGCTAAGGGGGACATCCTACAGGGCCATTTACTGAGGGATGCTGGCTAAACCCTATAACTGTGGATAATGATACCCATCAGAAATGCATACACATGGAAGAACACCGTAATGAGGCACACACACAAACTAGGAACACCATAGAGTATGTATTTGGGCTTCTGAAGTCACGTTTCTGGTGCCTCAATATATCTGGTGGAGTCCTGCAGTATACTTCCAGTTACATGTGCACAGATATTCACAATATGTGCTATGCTGCACAATCTGATCCTGGGGAAACAGCTGCAGCAGGATCAGCAAAGGGAAGGGATACGTAGTCCCCCTCCAGTGCCTAGGTCACCACAGCCAGAGTCGCAGGAGGACTCAGAGGAGGAACCCTCCTTTTGATGTCCCTGTAGGCAGATGTAGACATGCTCAGTACACCCTGGCTTTGGCTAAGAGACAACGCATAGCACATTCACTGACAATCTAGGGACTTAGGGACTGATTCCTTACTTGTACTAACATATATATATTAAAATTTATACTAGGCAACTCACACATCCTCGACCTATCCATGTACTGGCTGTGTAATGCTTACATCAGACAGAGTCAGCCCTGAACTACAGTTGTGTCAACTTCTGCATTTGCAAGGTAAGTCCATAACCTTACACAGTAGTCAAAAGGATTATTATGATATGTTATTGTATGTATGGATCTGGTACATTATGTAGATGGACAGAAATGACATCCACATGGGACTACAGATACCCATTCCATTATATTGTCTCCATTTGTATTCAGTAGGCCTCGTGCATCGATTATTCATGCAGTCCTACTGCAACAAATTACTGGTACATCAGTCAAGGGAGATGTTACACAGAGGGGTTAAATGATAGTCACACTACTGTGTATCCCAGCAGTACATGTGGTGTTGTTCACCCACCCCCACCACAGCAGTGTTACCTTGTAACTGCTGTAACAGTAACTTATAAATGGTATATTAGTATTTCACACAGTCCCAGTACAGTAATATAAAAATTGAACTTACACTGTATGTCTTAGGTAATGGAGGACTAACAATGTACATATTTATACAGGTGATTGTGTGCTGAATGACCCCCTGCCTGACAAGCAGCTTCTGTGGCTGACAGGACTAAGGCAATTACCTTGTGTGATAGTGTTCATGGTTCTAATCCAGAAGTATCCCCTTTTTGATGTGAGGTATTAATACGTCTTGTTGTACAGACTGTCAGTCTGAGTGTGCTGTACTATTATTAACCTCTTTTACATACTAATTATATAAGACAACTTTAGAAAAATCTTAGCCAATTTGAGTGAAATGCAGCAGTGCAGAAACAGGGACAGATGTCATAATGTGTAACACACAAAATCCCAGAGTGGAGTACAGCTAAGTGTGGGCTGGAGTCAGTTTATAACTAGCCAATAATACCACTGGGCATGCTCATACACTTAGTTAAGCAGAGCACAAATCTGTTGCTGCTCATGCAATTAGTTTTAAAATATTACACATACATATCTATATATGTCTATACATATCTATCTATCTATATATATATATATATATATATATATATATATATATATATATATGTTTGTGTGTGTGTGTGTGTGCCTATCACTCACTCTGTATATAAAATACAGACTCCGTACGTCCACCAAGCTGAGGGAGACCAACAAAATAAATAAACGAGATAAGTGTTTTTGGACCTGGAAGGTCCTTCTTCAGCTCTAATATAACACAATAGTGACTTAAATTTAAAATATTCAATAAGAAATAGGCAATACACATCAATTATCCAATCCAACCAATAAAAAAACCTTCAACAATGTCTCTTAACTCATTCCCTCCAGTACAGCTCTTTTGAGTGTGTACCTTTAACTCCCAGTGGGTGTGGCTTGAACCTTTAAAAATGAAGTTATCACCTTACAGGTCTAAAAATACTCATTAACAGAAGTCAAATATCAATACATTTGGGTTTGCCATCATGTATGCTTCCTTCAAGATAAAATATTCTGATACCTTGTATGTAGCATGGTTTTGGAATTATTAACCAAATATGAACAAGTAATAGTTGACGCCTAGAGGAGCAATAGGAGTTAAATGCAGAAACACCTGGAGGTGCACTCAGTTGTAATGAGTTAAGCAAAAACAACTAAATGTTGAGCCATAAAATATGGAAGAGCAAATCACGCATGAATTTCACTAACCACAAAACAGATATACCAATAATTGCTGTGTATGAGCTCAACAGTGAATCCCTTATCTATATACCCTCTTCATAAGAAATATACAAAATAATTTATATATAAAAAATATAAAAGCTGGATAAAATAAGTGAAGTATGTAAAATGTGAGTACATAGAGCTTCCACTAACTGGTTGGTAGCTCAAAGATGAATCAGACGCCCCATCTAGCTATCAGAGCCAATCCAAAACAACCGCCATATGCCTGAGCCACAATGGGTACCAATACACCAAAGCTCAAGAATAACCAACATATAAAAAATTTTGGGCTTGCATGCACTCTTCTTATTCTATGAAAGTCAACATTTATAGACATATGAATGCATAAAGCCTATGTAAAGCCGAAGGCATGAAAGTGCATAAAAATACATAGAAATACAATTGAAATGCCTTCCCTACTTGTCAGGTAAAGCAATAACCAATTAAATCTACCTTTTAGAATCATAAGCCAATTAACAGTCGGTTGGCCCTCAGCTTTCTGCAGCATACAAAGAATGACCAACTCAATACACTATCCTCCTCAAAAAAAGATATACATGCAACAAGAATTAAGATTTAAGAAGATATATAAAAAATATATAAAAATATGTGAAAATAGCCTCAAACAGAGTAAAAGGCAATATGGTTGTTGTGTCCTAGGAGAAGGTAGGGGGTACATTTACCATTATGTTAATATTTTGGACAACTGGTAGTCATCTAGAATATGTCTGCTGCCAACCCTTTCTTCTAGCATGACTTCCATATGTGTATGTTACTTGTGCAACTGTGGTTGCCTGTAATATCAGTAGCAAATATTTGTGTGCTGCAGTCTGATATTACTAGGCCTCATTTGCATTACTTAATACAAAATCATTTGTGAATGCACAATAATGTATGAACTGACACTCTATGCACTTTCTAGTGTCGTAACAGAAATATGTTAACTGTGTTCCTATCTTTCGGCCTTTGACTTCCATCATTGAAAAGCAGACATTCCATCTGTACTGCCTTGGGTGAATAAACAGGTGAAGAGACAATTATACATATCAGAATTCATAATGGTGATATACACGTACATGTATTTTAAGACACCACTGGATTTGAAACCACCATAATGTGGCCCAAAAATGAAAGTTTTCAAAGCGTTTAACAGACTGAGCTACTGAGCCACTATTATAGCAGGTGTATTTGTAAATGTTGTAGATATAACTGCACACTTACATGCTGTTACATACCTCATTTACATATATTATTATGTGCATGGCTTTATAGGGATGTATTTCTCCACCAGAGTCCCAGTTACACTCCCATTTTTCCATTAATCTTTTAGCACATCTGCATGATGCAGCATAGCTTAAACATGCTTAATGATGGGAAAATGACAAATGTGGAGTTTTGCTTAAAACACCTGAGTTAATTAACTAGCTGTGTGGCAAGGAGTTTGATGCATTGTTCTTCAGGTGCAATGATTCTGTGCTAGAAATAGGGGACATGTGCAGTTTTTGAATGTGATTACTATGTTCTCTAGGCTGTACATCAATTTGTGGATTGCACTTCATGCGATTTACATTTGTGCGAAATTGCCATTTCATACAATGAAAAAACGAATGCCACAATGTCAAACTTTACAACAGCGAATGCAATACAGCATTCGCTGTTGTAAGGTTCAAGATTGTGATGCAGATCGCACTATAGTGGGATTGGGAAATGTACCCTTTCCCTCACTACAGTGTGATCCCGGAGTTTGTATATTTAAGTAGCAGGGGGTGTGGGGGGGGGGCACAGAGTGGCTTGTCCTCCTGCAAACACATTTTTTACTATGCAAGTCACAGTAATACTGTTCCTGGAAGTGTAGTGAATGTTCAAATTATGTCGAATTTGAACATTCACCACTAGGAATTTGACTTTATTTGTGTTCAGCATTATACATTTTGCGTTTTTGTTTCAAATTAGTAGCAATTCGCCGTTGTTTAATTCGGCAAAATAATAGTAAACCTGTTCTCAAATATATATATACCACTAAACTGCCATTTAAAGAAAAGAAAAATGGGGGCATAGGACAGTGGTAAAATGGGGTTCAAGTGGGGAGGACATAATGAAAGGCAGGTAGGTTTGTGCAGGAAGGGTGTAGAACAGAACAATAGCTATCTATTTCTTCAATGGCAACAAATGCACTTTAACATTTGTCTTTGAAAAAAGTAATTATCAAAGCACCATCTTCTTTTACACTTTATTTTTTAATGTCGCTTCAAATCTGGCATTTACACACATGGATAGCTGTCTAGGACTTCTGCTGACTTTCCCATATACCCTGTTCATTTACTCAGGCAATTTACATGCACAGAACACAAGTTTGAACATTAAGATGGGTATTGCACTACATTTATTTCTGACATATGTTGGCACATTATTTACTACTTCACTTTTATCAGTTGCTGGTGTTCGATTAGAACACACAAGAAGGAATACTGTACATTTTATTTGAAAACCCTAAATTATCATAGCAACATCTCCTTTTACACTGTATTGCTGTATGTTGTTTCAAATCTTGCCTTACACACATGCATGACTGTATAGGAGTTGCATTACCTTACACATTTACCTTGTTCATTTATTGACTGCAGCCTACAGCATATTTCAGACACAATGAGCAGAATACAAGCTTGTCCCTTAATCAGGATACTGCACTGCAATTATGTTTGACATATGTTGGCACATTATTTAGTAGTTCATATTTATCATTTGTCTGGTGTTGGATTAGAACCTGCAAACAGTGACTACAGTAATACTGAACACTTTATTTGAAATAAATTATCAAATCACCATCTGCTTTTAACTTTATCTATTAATGTTGCATGAAATCTGACATTTACACACATGGATAGCTGTCTAGGAGTTCTGTTTACTCACCTGTATACCCTGTTCATTTACTGAGTGCAATTTACAGCATATTTCAGACAACATGAGCATAACAGAAGTGTGACCCTTAATCTGGATATTGGACTGCATTTATTTCTGACATATGTTTGTACATTATTTACTAATTCACATTTATCATTTATTTAGTGTCAGATTGGAACTCACAAGCAGTGACTACAGGAATACTGAAAACTTTATTTGAAAAAAATAATTATCAAAGCACCATCTCCTTTTAACCTTTATTGATTAGTGCTGCAGGAAATCTGGCATTTACACACATGGATAGCTGTGTTGGAGTTCGGTTAACTTACCGGTCTACCCTGTTCATTTATTGAGTGCAACCTACAGCATTTTGCAGACAATGAGCAGACCAGAACAGTGACTCTTAATCTGGGTAGACAACAAAATTAACTGATGGTTGGAAGCTATGCAACACAGTACTGCATGTTTACTTGTTTTAACTTGCTTTGCCATTTCAGATAGGCAGTGACACATTAATAAACATGTAAGATGTCAGATACCTGACTGTTAAGACTGCAAAATTGGCATTTACTTTATTGTATTATTAAGTTATGCATAAAGTTATTACTTTGATGATTTTCCTACATACCGCATGCTTGCCTCATCCCAGCCAAATGTCTTGCATGGGACTGGACATTGCGAATCCTCTCTTCTGCAGCTGTGGTAAGAGAAGCTAACCTTTATGCATACCAGTTTTGCACAGATTCAGCTTGTATATTTATAAATTATTGGTAAACATACTTACATATCTGTGGGATGTTCCCAGCCCTAGCCTCTTAGACCCAGGTGCTCAAGGTTTCCCTCTTCCTACATCTCAGATCATTGCAGTGGTGATGACACTGCTCTCCAGTATGGGAGAAACCAGTAGCACTGGTTAGGTCCCTGGTCAAATGATTCCAAGCCTTGGACTTGCAGTCTGAGTCCCGGTAGTCACCCTGCAGCAGCTGGGGTCCATATTAGCCTACTAGGAGTCCAGCAAAAACTCTGGACTCTTGCACTCCCCACTTTTGCACAAGAAAGTGCACTCCCTCACCTACAGCAACAGCCGTATCCACAGCCAAGGTAAGACTTCAAAGAATGATTTTAAGTTCCTGCCTATTGGTCTTTAAATAGGCTGCATTCCCGCCCTTGCACATCATACTGTAACTTTCAAACAAAGCGCCACGTCGCTTAGCATCATGCAAACTTGCATAAACCATGTTTAAGTGGAGCTTAGCAATGCACAAACTGGAATAGACCATTGACCATGTTTAAGCACTGCTTAACATCCTGCAGCTTTTGTAAATGTAACAATTTTTTTAATTTAAACTAAACCAATGTTTCAGTCACCTGACACATATTCAAAACATTATATGTAAAAAGTAATACTGCTCAGGACTAAATTCCAATACCTGCTACACTGAGGTCATGATTCAACCTATCTAGCAGCTGGGATATTCAAAGGGATTTGTATATCTTTGGATATACTGCAAAAGTGCCAGTAAGCATGGAGCAGCTTTGCTGCGTGGGTTTGTGCATTGCTAAAATTGACACACGTATAACAATTGAATACATCTGGTTTCTGTTATTAGATTTTTAGCGGATGTTTACTGTGGATATAAGCAAAGCTAAGAATAGCTAAGCAACAGACAGCACCATGCAAACAAGTACATGTTAAAAAATAATAATTTAAATTGAATACATCCAGTTTCTATTTTTAGATGTCTATCAGATGTCTGCTGTATATGCAAAGCTAAGCACAGCTAAAAATGCACTGCACCATGCAAACAAGCATATAAACATAAAATAATAATAAAATTGCAATTTAATGAAGAAAATGTGTTGTACACTTTTCAGTCTAGGTTAATGGGTGGAAAGGTATTGTGCTGTGCTTACCAACTCTCCAGAATTTTTCTGGACACTCCACAATTAAGTGACAGCCTGTATAGTCTTACTTACATGGATTCAATATCCTTGTTACTCTGATCTCCCTCAGCATTGAGCTATAATTAATATGTATGGCATGGTGCCAAGGAGGAACAGTGGCCATGTACACGGAAATATTCGTTGTAGGGTCTACACGGAGCCTACATGGATTTTATTGAATCCTGGGGTAAGGTTCAGCTTCCTAACAAAACAACATAATTCTAACAGCAATCCAGTAAACACAGGCCTGCGCTAGGCAAAAAGTTGTACCCATGTGCAGACAAACAAAAAGAAGTGTCCTTGTCAATGTTAAATGATTATAATTAAATGTATTAAAATTGTTCTTAGATTTAACAGCAGCAAATGTGTCTGTTTTGTCAGTCAGACTATAATACACAAATTAAACTTTTTCCAATTCAGTTCATCTTAGCCCTCTGATTGTTCTGGTATATCTGAACATGGATCTCGTCAAAACTGTTACCCCTCAGATTCTGTGTGCGATTGGTTAGCCTCCCAGAATGTCTTGCAGGTGGAAAATCCAAAGCTAAAGGGTCCATACTATCAATGCCTTCTGTGTTTTAGGATTTTTTTTACCCCTCTTTTTGGAAGTTTTTAAATAAACATGGCATAGGATAAGTGTTATTCTTAAGACAATCAGTAACATCAATGATTCAGCAAACTGAGTATTGTCTTCACCAGCAATTTCCTCAGAAACCAAGTGTGCCTCCTCTGGCAGTGCTAACCTATCATTGCTTTAGATCTTGTAAAATTGCCAGTGTGCTGAGAAAAACCTAAGTAAAATAAAACAGTTAAAACAGGAAGTACTAAATCATAAGCATCCACCCTGCGCAAAACAATTTTCTGTGTGTGTGTGTGTGTGTGTGTGTGTGTGTGTGTGTGTGTGTGTGTGTGTGTGTGTGTGTGTATGTGTTTGTACTTCAGTATATTGAAGTACCAGAGTATCGAACATAAAAATGTTGATCCCAAAGGATAAAATACAAACAAAAAGATAAGTAACTCATGCTTTTGCATGGGGGAAAGTACTCCTGCACCCCTACACCTCCTGTTAATTGTATATACCAACTCAGACATAGCACAACTGCAGGATAAGTTCAAATCCATACTCCACACTGGCAGAATTGATCATATGATTCTTTGATCAGTACTGTGAGCATTACACATTCAAAATTATGAATGTTTGACTAGTTGGAACTCACATACACGCACACACACACACACACACACACACACACACACACACACACACACACACACAGACACACACACACACACAAACACACGCACACACACACACACACACACACACACACACACACACACACACACACACACACACACACACACACACACACACACACACACACACGTGCACACACACACACACATATTTCATGAACTCAGATTAACTATGTTTATATTTAAAACTCTTACTACAGATGCAGAGGGCATACCTAATAGTCATTACTTATACTGCCATCATGTGAAAATATTATGTTGTGGTGCATTTCATCACAGTGTAGTGCATTGCGTTATGTGAGCCAACAGTATTTTTCCCCCTCTTTTCTACACTGTGGTGAAACTGTGAAGTAAAATTTCAGGGGTGCAGGGGGCTTGCCCTCTTGCAAAAAAAAATTTTAATAGGTTTTACAACTCACCATTTTCAAAATTATATTTTTGATAAAAGTTGAGCAGATAAAGGTATCATCGACAGATCACATGTAAACTGATGCAGAGATAACTGAGATGACAGTAAGAAACACAAGGCATTAAGATGAAATAGCCCTACTTTATGTAATTATATTAACCTTTAATAAATAGCTGTAGAAATTCATCCCTGATACACACATCACCCCCCCTATGGTGGATCCCTTGACCATCAGCACCTGAATTACAGTTAAATGTAAAGCTAATATTGCCATGAGGTACTGTAAGAGTGGGTATAACACTTACACATAGTGTTAAAAAACCAGAGAAACCTTGCTGTTGGTGGCTGAGCGTAAATTAAGAAAATCTTGAAAGTGTTCTACTCAATGCAACAGTATGAGCCCTAACCAAAGTCTTCAGCCAAGAGTTCCCCACCCAAAGGATGAGGTAAACCATTGCAGATATATCTGAGATAAACAACATTAAACACTGCCTAAGAATAAAGACTTTATTAACTTGTGCCAGGACTTGAAGAAGAATAGGTGTAAAAAATAGTAAAAAATATACAAGTCCTTGGAATACTTTATGTATAAATATATACTCACGTATTGAACCAGCTTTACTAAAACTGTGACTTCTAGCCATTACAAAACAAAGGGAGAGATAGTCATAGATGCATAAACATTGTGAATAACCACGGTGTGACACCACAGATAAAATCTAACCACAAAAGAAATATAAAACACCCACTGGATAGTAACCACTTCACACTACAATAAGAGAAGCTTGGTAAGTGAAGCTTCAGGTCACAGTTAAAGATAAGGAAATTGAGATTATATCCCCAGAATTAATCATTGAGGTAAGGCCACTATAGTCACTAAGTTATGAAGTTGCCTTTGTATTACCTGAAATTTTAGACTTCTAATATCTTTGGTGACTGGCAAGCAAGTGATGCACTGAAGGTGAGATGAAGATGCTGGCCATTGTCTGTGACATTTAAATAGCAGCTGACCCCCATTATAATGGGTACATATCATGACTGCTGCAGTGGAAAGGCAATGGTACATAGGTCCATATGAGGCTACTAGGCTAACAGCACTAGAACCCTTACAAGCCTAGCCATGTTAATCCTGAGTTACCCCAATTATCCTTGGTTAGATGGGCATAATTCACCGATCAAATCTATGATCAGCACCGACTACCCCTGTCCATGAGGGACATGGGCTCCACCCTTGGGGTGAATTTGCAGTCTTCCCATCCATTTGTCTAGGTTGTGCTTGAATAGGGTCAGAGAGGAGCTCTGCT
Organism: Protopterus annectens; assembly: GCF_019279795.1. Classification (NCBI taxonomy): domain Eukaryota; kingdom Metazoa; phylum Chordata; order Ceratodontiformes; family Protopteridae; genus Protopterus; species Protopterus annectens. The sequence goes on from NC_056751.1 coordinate 469,584,081, forward strand.
TTATGTGAACTGGAAGTTTATTCCAAAGGAGTGCCAATCCCTGGGAGATATATCTGTCTCTCCAGTATATTCTATTTATGTCATAGGCTAGGATAAGATTCCTAAAACGAGTGACTCTTGTGCCATTTGACTTGTGGATGTGCAGCATTTCCATTAGAGCAGGGTCAGAGACTGCCCTGTAGGCCAGGCACAAGTCTCCTCTCAGCAGCCTATAAGATACAGAGTATAGTGACAAGGCTTTCAGTCTATACATTTAAGTCATGGTTTGGAGGCCCTGCATTTTCTTGGTGAGAAACTTCTGTGGTCTCTCCAACTGCTGCAGGTGTCTTGTGAGATATTTGCAAAAGGGATCATTGTAGTCTATTAATGGTCTAATGAGGGTTGAGAACAATGGAGTTATAACATCCTTAGACCAGGATGAGATGCCCTTACTTATGAGATGCACAGAGTAGAAAGCTTTCCTTACTACTGTGGAAACTTGGTGGTCAAAGTTCAAATTGCTATCAACCTGTGTTCCCAAATCTCACACCATGGGATTTGAGCTTGGTGGGGTGGTGCTGTCAATAATGTAATTAGCAGAGAATTCTGCTTTGCCAAAGGGGACAATAATGCAATTTATGCATTTAGTTTTATTACATGGCTTTGGCTCCAATCATTTGTCTAGGTTAGCCCCTTCTGTAATATATTAACATTGCTGGGGGATTTGATGATTGCATTCAGTTTACTAGGTCAAGATAGCCGGTATGCACTGTCTTACCTTCATCCAGGGCTCTGGTGACATTCTCAAAGAAGTCTACTATGTTTTAACAAGCATAGTCTACCCATAACAAAGCCAAAATGGGTTGGGTCTAGAGTCTTAAGGCCATCTATGTCCTTGTTGATAAGGTCCATGATGATTCTTTCCATGGCCTTGCAGATGAGGCTGCTTAGACTTATGGGTCTATAGATTCCATGGTTGCTTATTGGCCCCCCTTTTTACAAGGTGATTACTGTTGCTGTTCTCCACTCTGCTGGCACAAAGCCACTTCTCAGGCTATGGTTAAAGAAAGTAATAGAACAACTCTGGCCCCAACAAAAATATTCACTGACTGTGAAATAAAACAAGCAGATAAATAAAATCTCTTTATTTCTCTAATGCTTCGGTGTTTCCACCTTCAAGGAATATCAATATGGTTAAAGAAAGAACCAAGTGGGTTTTCTAGGTCCTATTTTAGATTGCTTAGTAAGCAACCTGGGATGTTATCTGATCCCAGTGAGGCTGTGTTTTGGTCTTGGAGAGCACAGATATGACCTGATATCTAGAGATACAAGGATGAGGACTGGTGTCTGGTATGCATTGAATATGGCTGGTGGGGACAGGGGGTGAAGTTTGTGCCAAATCTGTCAGCTAGCAGGTTGGCAGTTTTCTTCAGTGTAGTATGAGTGGTACCATCCACTTCCAGTTTCGCATATAGCTGAGCATTCCCTTTTAGATTTTGGACATAGTTAAAGAATGCTTTATGATTATCCTTAACTAGGATGTTATTTTGTAATTAGCTTTAGAGGACTTTACGAGTTTTCTGATTTGCTTGTTCGAGCTGTGGAGATAATTCTTCTTCTGCTGAGTCATTTCCCGCTTGTTCTTAGACATCAGTTTTTTCTTTTTGTTATATAACCTGTTTATACTTAAGGTCCAGCAGGGTGGCTTGTTTTTTTGGGAGGACCTAGTTTTAATCCTGGCAGGTACAGCCGAGTCTGTACAGTTGTTTAAGTGTTTATACAGTGCATTTGTGTACACCTCTACATAGAAGTCATTGTTGCCTGTGATTGCTGGGGGGGGGGGGGTTGAAAATGTTATTCCCTCACTTAGTAGGTTGTAGTTTGCTTTGGAAAACTTTTTTAGCTTTTTTGCTCCTGTGGGGGTGTAAAGTCCAATAGTTACTTCAAACAAAACTGATATATGGTCCAACCTTACCAGGGAGGGCATCACACAGGGGGAAGTGCAGTGCCCCCCCCCCATGTGGGTGAGTACTATGTTTATGGCATTCAAACCCCTTGTGGGGGTGCAGACTATCCCTTCCAGAGCATTTGTATTGACAAAGTCCAGGAACCTCTGGGTGTGCATGTTTGTGCTCATGTTTTTCACCTAATTAATGGGAGGAGATTTGAAATCCGCCATGACCAAGGTACTTGGCTGCATGGTGAGTGACTCCAGTAAGTCTAGGTAGGTGGTGTGCTTTTCTTGGTTCATGGTGGGGGACCTATAGCTAGCAATGATATTGTAGAGTATTTTGACTATAGTTAATTGAATATGGAGTAGTTTGAGAGAGTCATACTGTTTGACCAATCTCAAGGTGTACTTGGCTTTAATGAAGATGGATACACCTCCACCTTTGGTTCTTTCATGCTCATTTTGAAATCTGAACATGTGGAAGGCCTTGTAGCCTTGCATGGCTGAGGTGCTCCCCACAGCGTTGAACCATATGTCAGTGACTGCACAGATGTCAGCATCTTCCAAGTTGAGGAGTGCTTCTCAGGAGTGCAGTTTCCTATTTAGACTTCTAGCATTAAGTGGCAGAACCTTAAGTTTGTCTTGAGTGGATTTTTGTTACATCAGAAATTTTGTTATTTTGACATGGCCTAAAAAAGGCACTATGGGGGTGGCAAGCACCTTTTTCAGTATCTGAAAGCCTAGGGGAGACAGGTGCAAATGATATCTGGCAAAGTCACTTAGCTGTCCACCATGTCTTCCCATGCTGACAGATACTGGATCCCCCTGGATTGACACCAAAATCTAAGCCAATTGTTGAAATCAATTATTTTTTGTTTATATTGTGGCTTTATCCTGGGTGGAGGTAGAATGCTGCTTAGGGTTAGGGTCATACCTGCCTGGGACACACAATCTAAGAGTTCAGTAATGTCTCTGTTCATATAATCTAGAGATATACGTCTCAAGTCATTCACCTGAACATGAACTATGATAGATTCAGAATGGTACTTGTTAAGTGACTTGAGTGTGTGGGTGATTTGATGGATCCTGGCTCCTGACAGGCAGCTGACTGTGACCTTCTCTTTGTCCATCCCGATGAGGGGGACATCTGTGTTTTTCACTATGGAATCAACTGTGACCAAGACATTTGGAGCTTAGGGGTTTATTTGCTAAGACACTGGTGTGTGTGTTATTTTGTGTAGTGGTATGTATTTGGATTGCTGTGTGAGCAAATGGTTTGCATTTGGGAGGTCTCTCATCTTTTGGTAGGCTTTTAGTGAATACTTCTGCATATATGGGTTTATATGTTGTGTCCTTATTTTGTGTGAGAGGTGAAGTATGTGTGCTGACAACCTGTTTGATATCTGGTTTGATGTTACATGACAGAATTGATTCCAATTTCATAGTGTAATCACATCTCTCACATAGGGTATTTGTTTTAGGAGTAAGTGGTTGTCAGTATACATGAGGCAGTTACTACATTGCATCAGGATGCCCATGTCAATAAGGGTGGCAGGACAAATGATGGAAAACTGCCCATCCGCTATAGCAGGTTTTTACCATATGTACTATTAGGGAAGGAAGTGGGCTAGTTAAACCAGTTTTTGCATTAGGACTAACAAAGGGGCTTATTCTACTGAAGGCTCAGGATGATAAGTGTGGCAATGCTGCTTAGTGTGCAGCTGAGCTTCCTGTAGTACAGCATGGAAGCTTGGGATGGTTCCAGTGACAGATGTCTAGGTAAAAATTGTTTCAAGGTGTTTGCATCTATACAGGGCACTGTTAATCCCCACTACACTATCAACAGCAATGTGCAAATGTGAGCCTTAAATACAGGTGAAATAAACACTTTTAAGCTAATCTAGCAATAGGAAAGCACACAATAAACTTTCCTCCAGCAATCCCCAACTCAGATAAGGCTGGATCTACACTCTTATGCCACAGGGGTGCAGGGGAGCTCTTCATAATGTAAGATGGCTGGTTTAGTACTCAAGTGTATCAATAACAGACTATATTCAGCAGATGTGAATCTAGACTGTGCTATCTAGGCTAATAGTACAGTTGAAATCAAGTGAAGAGAATGATGCAGTCAGAGACAGTAAAAAGCAGAAATGATGCAGCAGTTAGATAAAATACAGTTTAAAAAGTGCAGTGAAATCACAAAATATACTTATTTTCTTGTTTTTAGCCTTGGTTGCCTTGGATATCAGCAGAAATACTCTAGACCTATGACAAAGATTCCAATCGTAGAGCAGCACTGGTTAATTTGCACTGTTCAAAAAGACTTGAACCACAAGACTGTCATTCCTACCACTACACTTATGGAGGCAAGTAGTGGACTATGTTTAGTTTATTAATCATACTTACCAAAGAGATAACAACACATTCTACTGTACAAAAATATCATCACTGCTACATTCTAAATCGACAGTAGTTTGTATTACATTACTGTTTAAGTTAGGCATCTGCTGTTTCTAGTTGTACTTGTAAAGACAAGTTAATAATAAATGTTAAAATAAAGCACTTGCCATCCCAGACCTGTAAGTGGTAACACACAGACACCATTGTTTCAATCAGGTGATTTAAAATGTGGAACATAACTTTACATTTAAACAATTGTGTTACAGAGAACACTACATTACATCAATTACCATTCTTGTTTCTTGAACAATGGTAGTGCAGACAATTTCATGCAGAATGATACATGCCATATGTATTGCAGTTTTCAGACATTTAATATGGATATAAGCATTTCATTCAATTCCTACCCTCCAGAACTGTTTGCATCTATGTATGACATACGATTGATAAATATCAGGTAAATATTATCACATTCCAACATGTAATAATGGCCATTATACAATTCTTCCTCTAAAACGTGCACGCTGATTGGCCAGCCCAACCAGCGTGCCCATTGTAAATCCCTCAATATACTAACGGAAAAAGGTCCGGTCGCCCGGACTTTTTCCGTTAGTATAACTACTGTCTCGCTATGTTAAAAGAGTTTAACATAGCGACACAGGTTTAAAAAAAGCAACGCAAATCTCCGTTGCTTTTTTTAAAGCTGTCTCGCTATGTTAAACTCCTTTAACATAGCGAATATGTTTAAAAGCAACGGAGATCTTGCGATCTCCGTTGCTTTTAAACGTGTCTCGCTATGTTAAATGGGTTTAACATAGTGAGACAGCGTTAAAATAAGTAACGGAGATCTCCGTTGCTTATTTTAAAGCTGTCTCGCTATGTTAAACCCATTTAACATAGCAAACAGTAAAAGCAATGGAGATCTTGCGTTCTTCGTTGCTTTTGCCCACAACTCTGATGTACTGCGAGGCATGCGCAGTACATCAGAACTGCTGAATACCAGACAGCTGCGGAAGGGCAGCAAAGAGGCATTATACAATGCCATTATTTAAGAAAAGTAATTATTTCTTTTCTTAAATAATGTCATTGTATAATAGCAATAACCCACTTCTGGGTGTGGGTAATGCGGGATTTAACCACGGTTGTCTTTGTTTGGTCCCTCCGGCTTCGCCCTTGGGACCAACCACGCCAACCGTGGTTAAATCCCACATTACCCACACCCAGGCATGGGTTATTGCTATAATCATCATTAGGTAGTCACAGCTACCAGTAGCTCCTTCCTCTAATTGGCTAGTAGACTGCCTTATGTAGGACTCCACGGGATGATAAAATCTGTAGGCCAGTGCTTCCACATCACTATACTCAATATTTTGTTACATAATCAGTGTTAAAAGAAAGCAGAGAATCTGTCAGTTGAGTAATCAATGCATTGACTATCATATATCATATATGCAAGTAATACACTCGTTCATTACTCATGACAAATGTTAGGTTAAGAAAATGGTCTAAACTGAAACTGATACCCTATTGGAGAACACGCTTTATTCAACATGGTATTAATGTGTAGGTAAGACTGACTGTCATCTTGTTTATAGTTGCTTAATGCATCTGTTTAGCTAGAAAAAAAAAAAAGCAGTAAAAATAATTAAAAAAAATACTCAGGTACAAAAATTAACTGCTGCTGCTGTTGCTAACTGCAGCACTTACTTGGACTTGTTGTTTTACTTTACACTCACTAAATGCAGTTTAAAAAGCCACATTTAGTGAGCATAGGAAAATATAAATAAAATGCAATTTAGTTACATGTATGTGTGTTTATGTGTACTGTGTGAGGCTGTCTGCTTTTACATCTATTTATTGTGCATACGTGTGTGCGTATATATATATATATATATATATATATATATATATATATATATATATATATATATATATATATACACACACACACACACACACACACACACACACACACACACACACACACACACATATATATATAGAGAAAAACTGTTTGTGTATGTTGACAATTTTTAATACTTGCATATTGTATATCCTTGAACAATGACATATCCTAAAGCAACTCTGAAACATTATTTTGAGAGAATGCTTTAAATAAAAAATATATGACAAATAAGTTTGTATAAGTTATACTACTAACAAAATAAAGACAAAATAAACCATGCAGGAGTGTGGAGGCTTTCCTTCTCTGACCTTGGTCTTCATAAAATCCCTAAAATGTCTTTTGTTTCCCTGTAATGCCCATTCTCAGCCATTGCCGGCTACTTACTTAATTCTGACTTTTCAGTAAGTGCAAAATACTGCCAGTATACTCTTACATACATAACTAATGCTTGCTTAATTATAACTTTAACATACCAGTAACAACTTCACTACACCACACATAACTTCCTTATGCATACTTACTGGCAGTTAGTGGTAAGATAAAAACATTACAACAAAGCTCTGCATCATGTCAAGGTGGACAGTCACACAATGGTCCATTCATATCCACACACAACACACAGATGCAAACACATACACATGCGCACAAACACAGAACAAGATATTACAATATAACACTTTAAACCTGTATAATACAAGTGTCTTTGATACTAACAGCAAACAGCATGATTGAAATTTAAAACAACTTAGTCACAACTGTAAAATTTTATTCGACACAGCCATGGCACATATACATAGAAGCATAGTATGTCATCAAAAAAATCACTTCAAACTATGCTTTACATCCCTCCATCAAACCCCATGCTCACCTTACTTGTGTGCTAACCCTGTCCCTGCCCCCTAACCCTATACATTATGTTTGTAAAATCCCTTTTGCTAACAGTATCATTGTTTACAGAATGCTTGATCTGGGTTTTTTAGGCTTGGAGAGAAGTTGCCAATGTTTTGTAATTCACTCATTTTCTGTGTCACTCACCTGTTTTATTTAGTGTTTGCCACTGATTTGTGTTACTGATCAGTGATGATGCAGAAGCTGAACAGTCAGAGGTCATCACTCCAAAGCATTTGCTGTCATATGTCATTAAAGCAGCATTACCTAACGTACACACTTGCATGCATAACTCATGCATGCTACTGCTCAGTTATTACTTCAACATAGCAGTAATAGCAACATTACATCACACCAATAGAGATTCACTACTTCATGGACATTCACTGATGTTTAGTGATAATGTATAAACATTACAACAAGCCTCTGCACCGCATCAAGCTAGCCAGTTCCACAGAGGTCCAGTCATACACACACACACACATGGATTTACTAAACATCCGTGCAGGACTAGTTTAGTCCTGCATGGAACTGCCTGCTTAGGAGCAGAACGGCAGTGCACCATGCATAGTAATGAAGGCACACCGGCCAAGCTACTAGGCTTACATGGAGCATGTACGAGTGCAAGGGGCATGTCAGAGAGCAGAGCTCTCAGAATAAACACTCCCTGCAATGTTGAACAGCAGAAGCTGTTAAGAAATGAGTGAGATTGCTCGCAGATGTCCTCATATCCCCACCAACAGACTCCCACATGTACAACAGCAACAGGACATATAAAGTAAAAGAAGAAACCCATCTATATCTTTTAAACCACTGATCAAAGCTAATCGTAGGTGCACGGGTGAGCCCATCGCTTAGCTTTGCCTAATGTAGCTGAACTAGCAAAAGGAGGATAAAAAGCAGGATATGTGCAAATGAAGCAGTACAGCAATATTGTAGTGGGCAGAGCGTTTGCCTCATGAGCAGTCAATTCTGGTTCGAGTCCCACTGCAGTACATTCCATTTCCATGTCAAATACTGTTACGATCAATATATTTTGTTGTATAACCTAATAAATAACATATATGTGTGAACTGGAGTATTAAGCAGTGTAATGAATGATAACCCCATGCACTTGCTAAATCCCCCCCCCAAGAACCAGTAGACTATTACTGTCGAAAATAGAGCAGTAGTAAGGATAAATAAGCATGACTAAGCAGGTGCAAGTCTGTTTGCATGACAGGAAGCAGTGCTTACACAGAGTAAGCAATAGTGAGGCTAACCATGTGTAAGCCTCTATATATGTATGTATGTATATCTATATATATATATATATATATATATATATATATATATATATTTGTTTGTGTCTTTTGGCTTTTCCCAGTTAAGGGTCGCCACAGCGGAACTCCGGTCCGCTAATGATTGGCAGTAATTTTTTGCGTACTGGCTTGCCGGGCCTAACACACAACCTTCAATGAAGGAACGCCCATTCACGCATGTCGGTACACAGAAGACGCTCTAACTGAGAATTGAATGGGCAATGTCTAACTGTGAGGCGACAACGCTACCGCAGCACCACCACCTCAGTCATATATATATATATATATATATATATATATATATATATATATATATATATATATATATATATATATATATATATGCGTGTGTGTGTGTATGTGTGTGTGTGTGTGTATGTGTGTATGTGTGTGTGTGTGTGTACAGATATATATCTATGATATGATACAGCACATAAGAATGACATATATGTCCACAGGCATCGTCAATGGGGGTGAGGGGCCCAATCAACATACGTGTAACATGCACCATTACCCCCCCCCAGCCAAACAGTTGAAACATACAAGCAAACGCACAAAGTAAACAAACCACTGCCTCCCAAACCACAGACAGGATACAACCAGTGGGGGAAACACTGTGGACCCACTAAATCTAATCTAGAAACAAAGACAGGAATGTTCCTTGTGGGACAACCCAAAAATTCTTGGGTATTTGGATTCCCGTCATTACACTGACTCATCAAGGCAGAGCTTGTATGTACTCAGACTACAAGGTTGGAAAAGCCTGATGCTCCATGGGTCGAGACAGCGTACGTGATGGGTCCCGAGAAATGGAGAGTGGGCAGTGTGCAGTGGTGTGGTTAGACCCGACCTGCACCCAGAGAAAGGATGAGTGCTACAGAAAAGGAGTTGCGGGGGGGGCTATGGGTATGAAATTATAGGTCGAGGTGTGCAGGTGTTGGCTGGAGCAGTTCTAATTGGACCACCTTGTGGATATAAGCATAAGTGTGAATTGGGCAGAGCAGTCACCTAATGAGCAGGCATTCCCGGTACGAGTCCCACTGCAGCGCAATCTATTTTAGATGGCAAAGCACATTATAACCAATTTTGTTGTTGCAAAACCCACTAAATAACACCAAAGAACACATGGCAGCAGCTCCCCACTGTAGCCATATAAGCCATTCTAATTGGTATCACAACTTATTATTGTTGTCATCACCCACACCCAGGGATGTGAGTGTCCAAATCTACCTCCAAATTCAGTGTATATGCACAGCTGTCACTGTAGAAGAAATTGCCAGCTGTGGACCTTCCCTTCAGCCTTCCTGCGCATCCCTGGCTAGTTCCCCTAGTGTCTTTCCCTCTTTGTGCCCCTTTAACACCACTTACCTATCAACCCCTTTTTCTTGTCTTTTAAAGTTTAAAGTTACAATTAGGTGACACCCTCTTCACCAACTATAATGGCAGAATCTGGAACTCCCTACCCACATCTATTACCTCAGCTGTCTCAAAGGACAGATGTAAAAAACACTTGAAGGAACACCTCATGCACACTTGTATCAGCACATGTTCACCACCTGACAAAATCCTCCCCCCACCTTGCACTCTGTACCACTACATCAACTACTGCAACTAACACCTCTTTTCCTGCCTCGCATACATATCTCAACATCCTTTAAACCTTCCCTATTGCTCCCCTACCAATTATTCTCACAACCTACTATACAGTTACAATGTCTCCCCCTCTACCTACCTACCTACCTACTCCTTCACAATTCTCTTCTACTCTACCACACAAGTATGGAATAACTAAATCTTAACCTGAATACCTGAGTGTATCCTATCCGGAACTGTTAAAATGGAATCTAACTACACCTTTAACTGACATTTGCCAACAGTCATACCTGACATATAAACTTGAACTGAGCATGAATAATACCTACATGTTAACATAAACTAAGCGTGAATAATATGTTACTTAGCTATGTTAAGCCTGTTACTCTCTATGAATGTGAACACCTCTGTATTACATGTAAGGATTAGCTGAGTTTTGCTGTGGAGCTTTTCTCCCCTGGCCTCCGCTAAAAATGGACAAGCATCTAGTCGGATTTTCCCAGTCAACAAATGTAAAATAAATAAATAAAGTAGCGCGAGGGTATGCAGGAGTAAGCACTTTTTAAGCAGCAGTAAGTGGGTTTAAGCCTGTTTGCATGGTGGTAAGCAATGCCTATACTGATTAAGGAATGTAGAAGCTAACTCAGCATAAGATGCCGTAACCGGAGGTTAGCATTGCTTACCCTTGTGCAAACCAGCGCAAAACCACTTACAAATGCTGCCAACAGCTCTCATCCTGCCCAGCAACAAAATAATCTGCACTCCCAAGTTGCAACCCCCGGACTCTGCACACTATAGTTAAAGTGAGTTATCACTAAAGCATGGCAGATACACATACAGCTGCTATCATAAACATATCATCCAGCACAGTCATTCAACAGTATAGGAAATGTATGTGATTATGTAGATTAATACGAGAAACCATGTGTACATTGCTCGAATATAGTATTTCAAGCAGTCTGTGTGCATCATAAAAACAGTGCCTGTCCAATCATACTGTGAGAACAGTAGTCTTGCATAATACATAAGAGAATAATAAAAAATGGTGCACGTTGAGGGGTCGTGTGGACATGCTTCATGCACAGAATGTCAAACCTGGGACGTCGGTTCCACTGAACTGGGAGATGAGGCTGGCAAGGTGTGTGAGCAAACCGCTGCTTCTCAAACCCCTGGCAGGAGGCTACCAGTGGAAGAAACAGTGTAGACCAGCTAAGTCTAATCTTGACACAAAAACAGGTCCGTCCCTGGTGAGACGAACCAAAAATTGTGAGTCACATCGATGTTTACACCTTTATCAGAAGACGATCAAGGCAAGACTCATACGTATGTGGACTAAACAGATGAAGAGCCTGAAGAAGCTTGGGTCAGGACAGTATACTGGATGAGTACCGAGATGTGCAGAGAGGGCAATGTGTGGAGGTGTGGTATGGCTAGGTTAGCAGCTGGGGAATGGATGGTTGCTGTGTACGTGGAGCTTGGGGACTGGGAGAAGGAACCATGGGTATGACATTATGGAAGAAATATGCAAATGAAGCAGCACAGCAATAGTGTAGTGAGCAGAGCATCCGCCTAATGAGCAGGCATTCCCGGTTCGAGTCCCACTATAGCACAGTCTATTTTACATGGCAAAGCACGTTATAACCAATAGTTTTGTTGCAAAACGCACTAAATAACACACACACACACATATATATATATATATATATATATATATATATATATATATATATATATAGATATATATATATATATATATATATATATACACATATATATAAACTGGAGTACTGCAAGAAATGCACATGTGAAGTATCAGTGTCAGACTGAATAAGGCACTAATAAGCAGGTTTATGCACAAATAAGCAATAGTAAGCATATGTAAGCACTAGTAAGTGGGCTTAAGCCCATTTGCATGGCGGAAAGCAATGACTACACTGATTAAGCAAATCTAAAGTTAACACCCTGTAAGCAGATGTAACGGCAGGTTAGCAGTGCTTACCTCTGCGCAAACTCGCTAACAGCTGACTAAACGTTCCTTAACCACTCTGGATCCAACAGCCCTTGTTCTGCCCAGCAACAAAATAAACAGCCTCGGCTAGGCTCAAACCCCACACACCATAGGCAAAGTGATTTACCACTAAGCCATGTCAGATATACATAACCCTGATGTATTCAAAACATATCAACCAGCCCAGTCATTCAACAGTACAGAGAATGTATCCCAACATGTAAATGTATTTGTGTGAGCAAATATTGTAATATATAAACAGATACACTATATCAATATATATATATATATATATATATATATATATAGAGAGAGAGAGAGAGAGAGAGAGAGAGAGAGAGAGAGAGAGGGAGACATCTGTAGATAGCAATGGTACATTGACAAATACAAATATGTCCACATGCACCGTTAATGGGGTTGAGATGCCCCAAACAATATACATCATGTGCGAATAGGCATACCCCCCCCCCACCACAGCCAAGCGCGTCTTTCCCACAATACACTAAAGTGTTACAGATCACATAAGCAGGACCTGACATGACATGTGCACAATATGTAAACAGTACTACAACCCACCTGTATGATGTCAGGCCAGTATTGGTAACATATCATGCAGTACAGTGTGGCTCCCATAAGAAATGTACACTATGGAAACTATCAACATCCCCAGGATACATATACACAGACACATATATGCAGATACAGATATATATATATATAGATATATATATATATATATATATATATATATATATATATATATATATAGATATATATACATATGACTACACAGACACACACAGAGATATGTACAGTGAGATACATATGTAGAAGGTGCACACAATATGGAACAGCCACCATGCCTACAGTTAACACCTTAACAACTGGACACTGTATGGGCCACTCATACAAATGACAATCGTTGCCTGCAACATTTGCCCACAGAGAGGTCATAGGATAAAACACCACACAAAGGTTTGCAGAAATGGATAACCTTTATTTGTGTACTATTACAGTTTTATATGCCATGTATTATAGTTGTTCAGACACTGAAATACATATAAACAGAGTAATGCAATTGTGAAACAGTTATACTAATACAGTTGTCTGGAAAGATTCACAACTGTTGGTGTCCAGGCCAAGCCCTTCATATTGTACAATAGTAAAGACAGAATGGGCCACATGATACCAAACTATCAACAGCAGCTAATTAAGGTGTATAGTTCAGTAGCCTCTGTCTACACTCTGTACAAATTCACTAGGTTGTAAAGATTTCAGTTGACCAAATGGGATGTAACTGTTACATAACAAGGGATAACTGACACCATCACAAGCACACTGACAAACAGAACAGTCTGCATGGCAGACGGCAGTAGGCCTGCATTAACCCAATTTATGTATGTAATGTAAATATAGGTGAAGTGTATGGTACTGTACATCCAGATACCTTAAGGCAGCACACCCCTGATACCCCCACATTTTGTAACAGCCTAGGTCATTTATGGTGCATCCCCCTAGAGTCAATAATACAGGGTCATATACCATTGTTACATACACTGGCCTCTGGAGTGCATAAGGGCACACATGTATTGTGTAGGTGAAGCCCACACATATATGGCCTCAGCCCCACCATATGTGTGGAGGATGCAACAGCAATGGACTGATGTTAGCAATGGCAGCTCACTACAGAACAACCCCTGACAGCATGTCATATGTGCAAAGCTTGGTATGTAGGTGGAGGACAGAGGCTGGAACACAGGCCCATATGTGGAAATCTATTGCCATTCACTAAGCAATTCACTGGTGTCACAGGATAGTCTGCAACATACCCTTAGTCAGGGAATTGAGGTTGGAAACATAAATGGATGTAGCCATGTACTGATAGCACTCAACACACACACTGTCAGTGAAATATCAGACACAGCACCTGTGTGGACGACAGACAAAACATGATAGGCATACCTCTGGCCACCAAGAGGATAGGCCCACAGGTGAGAGCTATGCAGATAGACTGCATTCTAAGGTAAACTAGTATGTACACACGCACACCCTGTAATACCAGTAGTATACAAAGCATAACACAACTCTACTCACACACTGCCTGTAGTTCCAGAACCTCCTACAAATATGTAGCTGGCCTGAGTGTGCCAGTTCTCCTGTAAGAGGTATTGCTACCTGATGGCTGTAACACTGATGACCACACACAGGAAGGATGTCCATCACACAGGAAAGGTAAAGGGACCACACCCACATGATGTGGGGATTTATAGTAGGTGGTTGCCATGACAGTGGTAATTGGAGGTACTACACAGCAAGCTGCATGCAGTTAGCAAGTGGAGGAAACTGATTAGTGCAGAGGTCATCACCTGATCATGTGCATCACCTACTAAAGCTAGGCTGCAATCTATTCAAAGCAGCTCAATCCATTTACTGGAGACAGAGGGAGAGAGAGAGAGAGAGAGAGAGAGAGAGAGAGGGAGAGAGGGGAAGAAAAAAAGAAAGAAAAGATAAAGCTCTTCAAACAAAAAGCTGGCATCACAGGTATTTAGCCAGCTGTCATTCAACAAAACATCATTCCCACAACAGGTATGTGAGGTATATATACATGTAATAGAATGTAGTACCTGGTCCATCATAATGGGATAGATTATGTGGAATGAGCTACATGTGCCATCAGGTGTTGTTGTGATGATGTTCAACTGAACAACTGCTATGGACAATAGTGTTTGTCCCTGTGTGTAGTAGGCCATAGCCGTTAACTGTGCAGGTCAGCACTGACAGAAAAGATGTAAGCCATCATAGTGTGTGTAGTGTAATGGGAAGTATGTATATTACGTGGCCACTAGCTGGTGGTGGAAGTAATGCCATTATGATGGTCATGTGGGAGCCATGGCCCACCACTGGCAGGGGACTCAGGTGAATCTGTAATGTAGCATGCCAGAATTCCATAGGTGTGTAATAGGATTACCTGCAATCGGCTCCTACCTATACCCCCCTAATGTCAGGTTGTGTCCATATGTGGCACCTGTCTGTGTTGCAGCAAGGCAGAACAGTGCAGCTTTGCAGGAAGGTGTGAGATTGTGGAGCTGATGTCTGAATGTACCCCACATACTGGTATGTATATGTGTACATATGTCACATATATAATATTTAAAGATATATAAGTATATCAGCATGTATGTCCAGAAATATACATATACCCATGTGTAGGCATATATATGTGCACATATATATGAAGTCACATATATCTACACACATATAGATAAATACCAGTATGCAAATGTCTACATCGGTACAAACACACACATAAACAGATATGTATGGTAAGACATGTCCCCTATATCACTACCACAGTGATGCATTCTATGTGCGTGGCAGCAGCAGACATAGCAATACAGACAGATATCAACAGCTGGCAGTGTGTGCACCATGGATGGGTATGTCACATGTTAGTTCTGTCCTAGCACCACAATGCCCCTGCCTGTAAAGTATGCTATGGGAATATGGGGAAATATGGCAGATACACATGTGGAGGTGGACAGGATTGGTAGATATAGAGGACATTCTACAGGGGTGGTATGTGACACATGTGGTGGGTAAACACCGTGGATGGTGTGTGTGGTCTGTGATGTCGATGCACCATGGTCCCCAGTATGGGCACAATGGGAACAAGGCTCCCACCAACTCCCACTCACAACAGCTGTCTACGTCCTGAAGGTGCCAGGTCTGGTGGCTGAGTAGGAGGAGCATGTTGGCCATGTGAATGTGTACTGGGTGCCTCAAACAGATGTAGCACATCCCTTGTGTGTCTGTGGAGCCTGGTATGGAACAGACCTTAGACCTGAGCTCAGGGGACAGGGACATGTTGGTGTGTGCCTGGGGGGGGGGGGTGGTATGACTGCAACAGTACACAAGGAGACTCCAGGTTGGCACACACATGTGATGTGGCCAGGTATCCTGGTCAGATGGGTGTGGAGAGGTGGATCAGCTGTCCAATGGAACATATACATGTTATTGTGTCACTGTCATAGTATATGTGTTGATAGTAATAGTCTACACAATCCCGGTACATGTCCAACAGCATGCATAGAACACCCACATAACACAGACTGTCAGATGTGCAGCAATCTCAGAGCAGCCATACCACTGGCATATATGTAAAGGGATCTATGATGTTTGCTCAAGTGAGCAAATGTCCGAATCCATAATAACTGAACACACTTTAATGAAAGCGCTTTAATCGAAAAAGTGATTTCGTTAAAGCATGTTACAACAAAAAAAATACTACATTTACATTTTAGCAGCCCCCATGTGGGGGGCAGTGCCCCCTACACCCCCCTACTTTAATATTCTGCCTCTGAGACCACACTACAGTGGGGAAAAGGGTAATTTCCCTTACCCGCATCATAGTACAGCCTCATCACAGGCTTACTTATGCGAAAGTGCTTCTTTGGTGAAAAGCACTTTCAAGTAAGTATGCCCGGCCATTTGGGTTTCGGTCATTTGCTCACTTGAGCAAATGTCCTAGATCCATGTAAACATAGTGGCCCTGACAATGGCATGCAAGTGAATAGCCTGTAACAGGCCGGCAATGTTAGTGTCCACACAGGGGACATGGCTACAATCACATAGCAAATGGTGTGGTACACTACACAATCTGTCCAAATGGTAGTTAAGCTATAGCCATATGTGATGAGTTGTGTGTATAGTCTGTTGAAGCTGATATGGTAGGGGGTGACAGAGATGTCGCTGAAAGCACATACACAGGGCCAATATTGACATGTTGCTGTGATCACCTCATACATGTACTGTCGTAATAGGGTTTGTTGCAACATGTGTCCTATGAGGGATATGAAGTCAGTAACTGTCATGGCTTTCACCATCTACAGACTGCAATCCTCACACTACCTTCTGCAGTTCACAGATACGTGCTCAGTGGGTAACACATGACACCAAGGGCACAACACACTGCCCAGTCTGCAGATGATCCTGCAGATGTGGAATCTTCATAAACATAGTACTGACATGGCAGGTATTACAACATGTAGGACAGCCATATCCACACACACACTTTGTTAAACCAACATTACTTCACATGCAGTATAGCAGCACTTACAGTCTGTAGTCAGGTCAGGCACATCTGCCTCCTGTGTGTTGCCCTATTTCCACAGTGTAAGTTGTTAGACATAAATCCCCAATTCATCTGAGATGCATTTCGCCAAATGACAGATCTAATTCTTGCACACAGTGGATGTAAAGGGCCAACACCAAAATGATGTTCCTAGATGTTGGAGTGTGTTACCATGCAATTAGCTATGGGAATGTTACCACAGCTGTTCCACATGCATTCAGCTAGAGGAGGACTGCAATTGGTGCAGGGGCCATCAGCTGATCATGACCATCACTTATAAAACACAAGCTGCTGCCTAGAAAAGCAGGTGTACATCCCACAACCACCAGAGAGAGTGTGGGCAGGACAGACAGAGACAAAGTATGTCAGGGAAGGTGTTGGTGAGTAAAACTTAAGCATGTTTGTATCACACACCTACCAGTATGGGGTTTCAAACACCTGACTGACTATGCATAGCTATCACATGTGTCCAGGCACCGGAACTGTGACTTGAGCATCCCAAACACACACTCTATTATGATTCTTGTTTGTGCGTGTGCCTCATTATGAAGTTCTTGTTCGGGTGTGCGTGCATTTCTGATGGGTGTTATCAGCCATGGCTCCAGTGTGTATCCAGCATCCCTCACTAGGTAACCGTGTGGGATGTCCCCATTGGCAAATCTCTGGTACAGCTGCATTAGATGCCAGATGTGGGAATCGTGATAGCTTCCAGGGCAGCCAGCACACATGTTCATTATTATGCTCTGAGCATTGCACAGGACCTGACAGTTGATGGAGGGGAAGCCCTTCTGGTTGATGTAGACCCTACCCCACTCACCAGGTGGTGCTTTGATGCATATGTGCATGCAGTCTATAGCACCCACTACCTCAGGGTAATATGCTATTTGATGGAACAGTTGCATATTGCTGGCCAATGCCTCACAGGTGTTGGGGAAATATACATGCTCACCGACATGTGCTGACATGGCATCCAGGAACTGGTGAAGTACCCTGGATGCTGATGCCTATGAGATCCCCATCATATCCCCAGTTGGCCTTTGGAAGGTACATGTAGCTAGTATTCTTAGGCCTACACATACTTTTGTATCCACTGGGATGGGTTCCCCTCTGTTAGTTCTGTGTGTGAGGCATGGCTGGCACAGCTCAACAATTTGCTGTAGGAGGTCCCTGTCCACCCTATAGTACTCCACTATCTCCAGCTCATGTAGCCCTTGGTAGGTTACCCTGGGTCTGTACACTCTTCTTCATCTCCTCACTGAAGGTTGCTTGGCAGCATTCACATCCTCACCATCCTCAGCCTCTTCCACAAGTTGTTGCAGCCCCTAACATTTTGCAACTGGTGGTGTAGAGTGTGGGAAATACCGGAGGGGTAGGTGTTTGCATAGTTTATAGTAGTGTTCTGGGCTGGGCTGGTCTGCTGCCTGTGTAATTGGCTGGTTCTGATACATTTAGGTTCATAGGTTCATAGATTAGTACTAGACTAACTGCCCTTTTTGGGCCATTTGAAGCCTAGCCAGTTACCCCATGTAAGAATCAAACCCTGCACCTTGTGTCTTTAAGGTAAACACCTTAACCATTATGTCATTTCATCTGCCAGCTAAGTTAATACTCCTTGATTACCTTCCTACTGCTGTTTTCCCCTCTCATTGCCTTCCTGTTTAAGCCCGTGTGCGCGCCACGCAAACAGAGTACTCAAATGTGCACACTACTGCTATTTCCTGGTCTAACCTCTTTTTTCTTCCTGTACGATCCAGTGCGTGGTGCACACACCCGCTTAGGCTTTGTAAAGACTGCTAGGCAGGTTTAGATGCATCACCTAGCTTAACTGTGCTAAGCTAGGAGCAACCCAGGGCCACAGGGCTCCAATCCACTTACAGTATGCCTGACACACACCTCCATGATGTCACCTACCTCCTAGGCTTGCACCCAGCTATTCATATGCTTACACTGTTGGGACCTGCCTCTCATCCTGGGGAAAACTGGGATTCACTATCCTTCCCCTCATTTGCATAGGATTGCCTGCTAATGCATAGTTACATGTGTCACACTGAGCATCCTCCCTTAGCAACCACTACTCACTGGCCAGGTTGTCTTCTGCCTGCCATTGACTTGCATTTCAGAATACTGATTTTAGTTAGAATGCTTAATTTAGGTTTGTTTAGTTATTTTCCCCCCGATCCCGTTTGCGCGCCGCTGCCCTACGCTTAAACAGCTGAGATCGGCTAATAAGAATTAAAAGTTGATTTTTTTTTAAGTTTTGTACTGTTTGCAATGCCAATGGCCTTATACTTGGCCATTGGCATGCTTACTACATGATATGCAACATTTATTTGGGGCTGTCATAGCTCCGTTTTGGATTTTGCAGACATGTACTTGGTTACTAACTGTGTACATTTCTGCTGATTGCACTAGTCCTGCATGGACGGTCGCAAGCTTCCTGGATCACAAATTCACCTCATTTCCATGGAGTTCTCCTGCAAATGGGGTGATTTGCACACAAGGACTTCATCCATGCAAGATTAGCACAGGAGTGCTCATGCATGCCCCTATAGGCTGTTCCTGGATCACACGGCGGACATATTGCCTGCTTGAGCTCCTGCGCCGATCTTGCACACCATGCATGCTTTTGAGAATCTGGGGGACAGTGCATTTAGATTACCTGTACACTTTTATCTAGCTCTCATTGTTTTTTTTTTTCCAGAATTATTTTAACATACTGTATTTAGACTCCTTGAACTTTTTAATGTCTCTCTTACACGTTTATTGTCTCTTATACTTTTGATGTACTCTTTTAATGTCTTGCACAAACCACACCAAATAAACACACACAAGCATGCATGCATACACACACACACACACACACACACACACACACACACACACACACACACACACACACACACACACACACACACACACTACACTATATTTAGATTGCCTGAACACTTTCACCTTTCTGTCATTGTTTATTCTTTTCCTATCATACTGTATTTAGACTTATTGAACTTTTTAATGTCTGTCTTGCTCTTTCCTTATCTCTTATAGGGTCATAGGTTCATAGGTAGGTACTCGGCTATTGGCCCTAGGGCCTTTACAAGCCTAGCCAAAAAGGTACCCTGGCTTTCACCACCCAAGAAAATTATTTTCCTGTGCCCCTGTTGAGCAGAGGCACAGAGGTGAACCCCGGTGTGAATTTTCTATTTCCCATCCAATCATCAAGATTTTTCTTGAAGAGTGCTAATGAGGAGTTTTGTTTGATATAGATAGGTAGTTTGTTCCAGCGTATGGGACAGAAATCTATCCCTCCAGCATGTTCTGTTTATTGTGGTGACAAGGTTTAGGTCCCTATAGTGTGTAGCTCGGAGGGATTGCGATTTCTTTAAGTGGAGCATGTCCAACAGCTCTGGGTTTGACATAGCTTTGTATGTTAGGCAGAGATCGCCTCTGAGTAGGTGATATGCAATGGAGTAAAGCTGGAGTTTTTTGAGATGGTCTGCATAGGGCATCTTATTTGAGGCTGGTAATCCTCTTTTGTGAGGTATTTTGGTGGCCTTTCCAGTTGTTGTAGATGTCTTGTGAGGTACATAACAAAAGGGGCATTGTACTCTATAATGGGTCTAATGAGTGACGAGTAGAAGGGAACAATGATCTCTTTCTTCCTGGATGATAAACTTTTTGTGATGAGGTGTGCGATGTAGAAGGATTTCTTGACTACTGTGGTGATGTGATTATCAAAGGAGAGACTACTCTCCACCTGTGTTCCAAAGTCTCTTATCACACTTTCGGTGTTAAGTAGACTACCACCTATTTGGTAGCTCATGGGTACAGAGTTTTTACCAAAGGGGATGACAATGCACTTTTTGGCATTGTGCTTGAGGCCATGGCTTTGACACCAGGCATCTGTCTCAGTGAGGCCCTTTTGTAGGATGTCCACATCACTAGGAGTTTCAATAATGACTCCTAGTTTGCAGTTATCTGCGAACTTCATTAGCCAAAGACCTTCGGTGTTAGCCTGTACTTCAGAAAAGTAGATACCAAACAGGAGAGGACCTAGGACTGAACCCTGTGGGACTCCACTTGTCACTGGTCTGAAGTTGGATTTGAAGTCTGCTACTTTCACAGTGTGGGTTCTGTCAGTGAGCTAGTTGGAAACCCATCTTGTGACATAGGGATTTATACCTAGTTTAGTGAGTTTATCTATAATTACAGAGTGGGGGGTGGTGTCAAAAGCCTTGATGAGATCTAGATAGGCTGTGTTAACCACCTTACCCTCATCTATGGCTTTGGTGACTGCTTCAAAGAAGTCAGTCAGGTTTGGGAGACATGATCTGCCTTTTACAAACCCGAACTGTGGTGGGGTCTAGAATTTGAAGATTACCGATGTCTTTGTTTATAGGTTCCATGATGATACGTTCCATGGCCTTGCAGACCAGGCTTGTTAGGCTAATCTGGCGATAGTTCTTGGGGTCTGTGGTGACTCCCACTTTGTGGAGTGGGATAACTATCACTGTGCTCCATTCAGTGGGCACAAAGCCTGAAGTGAGGCTATGATTGAACATGGTGCTTAGGTGGGGTGCCAGTTCATTCTGTAGTTCATGTAGAACGCAGCCTGGGATGTTGTCAGGTCCCATGGATGCTGTGTTCTTGGCTTTGGAGTGTGCGTTTTTTACCTATGCAGCCATGATTACAGGAACTTTGCATTCTTCTGGTATAGAGATGGACCCTTTAGGTGGTGGTGGGGGGTAAAGTTATCACTGAACCTGTCTGTCAGGCAATATCAGTTGGTTTTGTATATTTAGTGCCATTGTGCTGTAACTCAGAGCAGATCTGAGTGTTGTCATTGAGATTCTTGAAATAGCTATATAATGCTTTGTGGTTGTTTTTAGAATCAGTGGTGATTTTGTTTTCATAACTAGCTTTGGAGGATTTTATGAGGGATCTCAGCTTCTTACTGAGGCTGATCAGGGAGTTCTTCCAGTCATGGGATTTTACTCTTTTTTGCAACAGTTTCTTTCTTCTGTTGTAGAGTTTGTTTATGGCAGGGGACTTCCGGATTGGCTTCCTTTTTTTGGAGGATAGCATCTTGGTTCTGTTAGGGATAGCACGATCCATGTACTCGTGTAAGTGCTTATAAAGTGCATTTGTGTAGGATTCAGCAGTCATACCTCTATTGTCCGTCTGCATGGGTGTCGTGAAGTTTGTCACTTCTGTCTTAAGAAGTGTGAAGTTGGTTTTGGAGAATATTTTTACATTGGTTTCCCTAATGGGGTAGTGGGGGAGGATATGGATGTCTAGGCTGATTAGCTCGTGGTCGGATCTGACTAACGAGGAATTGACCTCTGGTGTGGAACACCGGATGCCCATGTTGGTAATGACCAGGTCTGGGATATTGCTGCCCCTGGTGGGGGTGTGGATAAGTTGATCGAAGGCATTGGGATTTATGAATTCCAGAAAACATTGAGTAAAAGAGTTGGCACATGAGTAGTTTTCCCAATTAATGGTGGGGTAGTTGAAATCACCCATTATTAGGGTGTTGGGTTGTACCCTAATATTTTCCAGTGTATCAAGAAATGAAGAGTGGGAATCCTGGGGCATGGTGGGGGATCTGTATCAAGTTACAATTTGGATTGTGGTCTTGCCCAGAGCTAGTTGCACTTGGATAATCTCGGATGCATTATGCTGAGCAACTAGCCTGGAGGTGTGGATATCCTTAATGAATATGGACACGCCTCCGCCTTTAGTGTTTTGGTCCAGGTTAGGTGGCCAAAAGGTTATCTATGAATTATAGCCTGGTAATGCAGGGGTGCTATCTGGAGTCTTGAACCAGGTCTCTGTCACTGCACAGATGTTGATGTTCTCCATTTTAAGGAGTGCCTCAAGTGAATGCATTTGAGGTTTAGACTTCTAGCACTGAGTAGCATTACCCTCAGATTTTGCTTGCTTGTATCTGTTACGGTGCTGAATTTGTCATTTGAACCTTGCTTAAAAAGGCACTATAGGGGTGGCAAGAGCCTTAGCCAGTATCCGGAATCTCAAGGATGACAGGTGCAGGCCATCTCTGGCAAAGCATCATGGTCTGTCGATCATGTCATCCCAGGCAGACAGATACTGGATCCCCTTAGAATGACATCAGAAGCTTAGCCAATTGTTGAAGTCAATCATTTTGTCCTTGTACTGTGGTATCATTCTGGGGGATGGCAGGATGCTACTCAGGGCTAGGGTCATACCTGCCTGTGCTACAAGATCGGAGAGCTCCTCCATGTCCCTTTTCATGTAGTCCAGGGAGGTACATCTCAGGTCATTCACACCAACATGGACAATGATAGAGTCATATTTGTACATGTTGTGGAGTGACCTGAGTGCATGCATTATGTGGTGGATCCCGGGACATGACAGGCAGCTGACAGTAACTTTCTCCTTGTTTAGCCTGGTGACTGGAACATCAGTGTGCCTGACTATAAAGTTACCTATGGCTAGAGTGTTGTTATGCCTTATGGGCTGTGGTTGAGTGGTACACTGAGTTTGTGGGCTGTGTCATTTGGGATTTGTTGGGAGGGTGGAGGTTGCATGCGTTTCTGCTTTGGAGGACTCTGTTGCTTGAGCAGATTTTTATTGAGAGCCTCCGCGAATGTAGGTGTTTGTTTTGTGTTGCTATGTGTGTGTTTCGGTGGTGTAGGTTTTGAGGGACTATGTGATGAGTGTGGTGTGGTGCAATGTTTACCTTCTCCTCTTGACTGTCTAGTTCAGTCTTGGGTGAAGAGAGCGTTGCTTCCAGTTTGGCTATGTAAGTGCGTCTCTCACAGTTTGTAGTGTTGGGTTGTAGGAGGAGAGGGTTGTCTGTGTATATGAGGCAATTGCTGCATTGCCCCAAGATTCCCAGATTCATCAGATAAACAGGAAAAAACACAGGGAGCTGACCCTTAGACATGCCTGGATAGGTGCTTATTTATTAAGTACTACAAACTGTTTTCCTCTAGACAAGTGAGGAAAGTTGAGTGCTGTAGTAATTTGTAGCTTATTTAGTGCTTACCAGTTCTGAACAAGTGCTGAGCTCAAAGAAACAAATTTGAGTGCTAAAACTAAAAAACTGGCTAGTTCTAAGGGAAAATTTGAAGAGCACACTTTATGGCGCCAGGAATAGTTTAACCTTAGCTAAGCGGCGATGAATAAAGTGTATTTTTTGTTTGTTTTATTTTATATTGTTACACTACATTTTTGCACTGTTATGTACTCTTTACCTTCTTTAGCTGAGTCACTGTCTGTGCTATTGCACTATCCATATACAATGACTTATTTCTTTAACTTATTTCTGTCAAACTGTATTTTATTATCAGTATCAATGTACAACCCAGTGGTTTCATTTATGTATTCTTTACCTTATTTATCATACTGTACTTGTGTATTCTCTTTCTTTTGAGAAAGGATTTCTCTCACTTTTCTCATATAATCTACACAATTGTAACACAATCCCCCGGATTTACTAATCTTCTGAGCAGGACTAATTTAGTCCTGCACGCAAGTGGCTGCTTAGCAGCAGGACAGCAGCACGCCATGCATGGTAATGAAGGCATGCTGCCTGAGCCTCCAGGCTTACACAGAGTATGTACGAGTGCAGGGGCATGTCTGAGAGCAGAGCTCACAGAATAAATGAGCGATACCACTCATACGTGTCCACATACCCCCACCAACAGTCCCCCATGTGTACAACAGCAACAGGACATACAAATCAAAAGAAAAAAAACCCATATCTGTGTCTAAAGCGCCGAGTACAGCTAACCATAGGCGCGTGAGTGTGCCCATTTCTTAGCCATGGTGAAAGCAGCCTAAAAGGCTGAAAAGGATAACAAGGATGATATATGCAAATGAAGCATGTCAGCAATAGTGTAGTGGACAGAGCATTTGCCTAACGAGCAGGCAATCCCAGTTCGAATCCCAGTGCACATGGTCTATTTTACACAGCAAAGCATGGTATAAGCAATATTTGTAATGCAAAACCCACTAAATAACATACATTTTTATGAACAGGAGTACTGTAGGAAATGCACATGTGAAGAGTCAGCATCATAACGAATAAGGCATTTGCAAGAAGGAGTAAGCACAGATAAGAAGTAGTAAGCATATGTAAGCACTAGTAAGCATGTGCAAGTATGTTTGCAGGGGGGGGGTTAAGCACTGACGACATAGATTAAGCAAAGGAGAAGCAAATTGGGTGTAAGACAGTGTGACCGGAAGTTAGAAGTGCTTACCTCCATGCAAACCCACTTACAACTGCTTTAAAGTGCCTTAAGCACATCGTATCCAATGGCTGGTGTCCTGCCCAACAACAAAGCAAACAGCTTCTGCAAGGCCGGAACCCAGGACCATGCACACCATACACAAAATGATTTACCACTAAGCCATGCCAGATATGCATAAATCATCTGTTGTCAGAATCATAACCACAGCCTAGTCATGCAACAGTACAGAGAATGTATACCTACAGCTAGATGGGTGTGTGTGCAAATATATTACTATCTAAACAGATACAACATATCTATAGATGTAGTTACACACACACACATATATATATATATATATATATATATATATATATATATATATATATATATATATGTATATAAATATCCAGATATATATATATATATATATATAAATATATGAACAGATATACATGCAAATGCCGACAACTACACATATATATGTCAACATCTATATGTCCACATATACACAGCAAGTTACATATATGTACGCAGATATATGTCTCCGTAGGTATATACGGACATAGTTAGAAATATAGGTTCATAGGTTCATAGGTTCATACTAGGCTATCTGCCCAAGGGCATTTATAAGCCTAGCCCATAGTTATGTGGCTTTCGCCACCCCTTTAGTTTGAATAAAAACTATGCCTATCATTTTGCTGTGCCTCTGTCAAGCAGTGACGCTGAAGTAATCCCTGGGGTATATCTGCAATCTCCCATCCATTGGTCAAGATTCCTCTTGAACAAGACCAGAGAGGTGCTCTGCCTCACATGTACCGGGATTTTGTTCCACAGCATAGGGAGTCTCTGGGTGATGAATCTGTCCCTCCAGCACGTTCTATTTATAACCGTGTCAAGGTTTAAGTCTCCCGCCCTTGTGGTTCTGAGGGATCTAGATTTTTTGAGGTGAAGCATATTCATCAAATCTGGGTAAGCAAATATATATACCCACAGAGGTATATATAGCCAGACATCTGTAGATAGCAATGGTAGATTAACAGACACATATATGTCCACATGCACCATGAATGGGCTTGAGAGACCCCAAACAATATACGTCATGTACGAATTGGCATACCCCCTGCCCAACCAAACATGTCCACCCCGCAATACACTACCAAGCTCTTTGTATTGCACATGTGTCATTGAAATAGGGATTTAAATTAGCCCTCTGTTATGTTTCACATGTTGACATCACATCCCCCCTCCCCCACCCTCTAGGCAGGCCGAGCAGTACAGTCCCATCCAACCAAGGCCATCCCCAACCCATACTTTCATTACCAACAGTTCCACTTCCCCCACCTGCTACACATACCCTGGTTACCGGCCCATAGCTACCATACCACCACACATTGCCCTCCCTCCACTCCTCCCTCTCAGGACCCATCCCATATGTTGTCCTGACCCAAGTATCCTAGGTCTGGCACATGCCGTAGTCCATGCACATAGCCATGGGTACCTATGTAACTCTGGGTGTAAACGAAAGTTGTATACCCAATGTTCGGGTTGTCCCGCATGGGATGAAGGATTTCCTGGTACTAACAATAAATTTCACATGTGACTCTGTGTACACTAACAGATTTAGTTGTAGGTATCGCAAAGCATATGTGGCACACAAGGTTGGCCGGTATGCACATGAAACACAGTATCCAGCAATACCAGTCAACATTACAGGATATGTAGCTAAATATGTAGAGGTATGTGTGTGTGTGTGTATATATATATATATATATATATATATATATATATATATATATATATATATGCACCTATAACTAAATGGAGATATACCTCACCGTCTCTGTAGTATAAATGTATACATACATAGACAGACATATATATAGATACCCACATATAGATATATACATAGGTAGACACCCATGCATCCACATGTCGTTAGATATATATACAGCAATATATATGTGTTTGCATACATATACATATATATATATATATATATATATATATATATATATATATATATATATATATATATATATGTATGTAAATATATATATGTGTGTGTGTGTGTGTGTGTGTGTGTGTGTGTGTGTGTGTGTGTGTGTGTGTGTGTGTGTATATATATGCACATATATATATAGCTATGATATGATGCAGCTGTTAAGAAATACATATGTTCACAGGCCGTACCAATGGGGGTGAGAGGCCCAATCAACAAACATGTAACACGTAGCATCAACCCCCCCCCCCCCCAGCTAGACTGGTGAAACATACAAACAAATGCACAAAAAAATAAATAAACCACTGCTTCCCAAACTACAGGCAAGATACTACCAGTGGGAGAGACCCGCCAAGTCTAATCTTGAAACAAAGACAAGAACTTCCCTTGCGGGACAACCCAAAAATTTAAGGCATATTTGGGTTCCTGGCATTGCACAGATGCACAAAGTCAGGGCATGTATGTTCTCAGACTACAAGGTTGGGGAAGCCTGATGATCCATGGGTTGAGACAACGTATGTGATGGGTCCCGAGAAGTGGAGAGTGGAAGTTTGTAGTCATGTGTTTAGACCCAACATACACCCGGAGTAAGGATGAGTACTGTAAAGGAGGTGTGGGGGGAACTATGGGTATGAAATTATGGGCCTAGGCATGCAGGTGTTGACTGGAGCAGATCTATTCAGACCGCCCCAGAGAAGGAAGCAATAGTGTGCATTGGGCAGAGCCGTCGCCTAACGAGCAGCCACACCCAGTACGAGTCCCACTGCAGCACAGTCTATTTTACATGGCAAAGTACGGTATAACCAGATGTGTTGTTGCAAATCCCACTAAATAACACCAAAGAACACAATACACCCCCACTGTAGGCATGTAAGCCAAACTAATTGGCATCACAAGGTAATATTGTTGTCCTCACCCCCCACCCAGGGGTTTGAGTGTTCAAACCTACCCCCAAATGCAGTGTATATACACAGCTGTTGCTGTAGAAGAAATGGCCAGCTGTGGACCTTCCCGTCAGCCTTCCTGCATATCCCTGGACATTTCCCCTACTATCTGCCCCTCTGTGTGCCCCATTAACACTACTTACGTATCGACCCCTGTTTAATTACTAGTAATGTTCACAGTCACAAGTAGGTGACACCCTCTTCCCCAACTATATTGGCAGAATCTGGAATCCCCTACCCACGTGTATTACCTCAGCTGTCCCACATGACACATGTAAATAACACATGAAGGAGCACCACAAGCACACTTGGATCAGCACATGCTCACCACCTGGTGAAGTCCCCCCCCCCAACTAACACTCTAAAGCCCTACACCAACTAGTGAAACCAACACTTCCTGTCCTGCCTCACATACAAATCCCAACATCCTGCATACCTTCCCTATTGCTCCCCCACCAATCATTCCAACAGCCTACTATACAGTTACAATGTCCCCCCCTCTCCCTACCTACATACACCTTCACTATTCTCTTCTACTCTACCACACAGGTACGGCATAACTAAACCTAACCTGAATACCTGAGTGTAACCTATCCAGAACTGTTAAACTGGAATCTCACTTCACCTTAAACTGACCTTTGTCAAACAGTCATACCTGACATGTAAACCTGACCTAAGCATGTATAGTACTGACATGTTAATGTGAACTAAGCATGAAGAATGTGGTATGTAGCTATGTTAAGTCTGTTATCTCTATGAATGTGTACACCTCAGTAGTATGTGTAATGTGTAGCTGGGGATTTACTGTGGAGCTCCACTCCCTGGGCCACCACTGACAATGGGGAAGCATCTAGTCGGATTGCCCTGGACAAAAAATGTGAACTAAATACATGAAGTAGCATGGGGGTATGCGGCAGCAAGTAGGGTTACACCTGTCTGGGTGGCAGTAAGCAATGCTCACACCGGTTATGCAATGTGGAGGCCAACTCAATGTAAGACACCATAACCAGAGGTCAGCAAGGCTGAGCCTCACGCTCACCAGCGCATACCCGCCTACACTTCCTTTACAGTGCCTTAGGCACTCTGTAGCCAACAGCTCTCGTCGTGCCCATTAACAAAATAATCAGCACTCCCAGGTTCCAACCCCCCCACCTTCACCCTGTACACTATAGTCGAAGTGAATTACCACTAAGGCATGGCAGATATACATTCAGTTGCTGTTATCAAAAACATATCATCCACCACAGTCATTCAACAGTATAGGAAATGTATGTAGGTATGTAGATTAATACCAGCAAACATGTGCACATTGCTCAATCACAGTATTCTGAGCAGTCTATGAGTATCAATGAATAGTGCCTGCCCACACATACTGTGAGAACAGTAGTCTTGCATAATACTGAAGAGATGAATAAAAAATGGTGTACGCCGCGGAGGCGTGTGGGCGTGCTTCATGCACAGAATGTCACACCTGGGGCATTGGTTTCGTGGAACTGGGAGATGAGGCTGGCCCAGTGTGTGAGCAAACTGCTGCTTCACAAACCCCTGGCAGGATGCTACCAGTTGGGGAAACAGTGTAGACCAGCAAAGTCTACTCGTGACACAACAACAGATCCGTCCCTGGCGGGACGAACCAAACTTTGTGGGTCACATAGTTGTTTCCACCAGTATTGGAGGAAGATCAAGGGAAGGCTCAGATATACGTGGACTAAACGGATGAAGAGCCTGCAGAAACTTGGGTCGAGACATATAATGGAGGAGTACCGACACGTGCAGGGAGGGAAATGTGTGGAGGTGTGGTATGGCTAGGCTAGTAACTGGAGAATGGATGGATACTGTGTACGGTGAGCTTAGGGGCTGGGGGAAGGAAACATGGGTAGTACAATATGGTAGAAATTTGCAAATGAAGCAGAACAACAATAGTTTAATGGGTAGAGCACCAGACCAATGAACAGGCATTCTGGTTCGGGTACCACTGTAGCACAGTCTATTTTACATGGCAAAGCACGTTATAACCAATATTTTTGTTACAAAGCCCACTAAATAGCTGATATATATGAACCTGAGTACCGCAAGAAATGCACATGTGACATATCTGTGTCGGAATAAGGTACTAGTAAGCAGGTGTAAGCACAGATAAGCAGTAGTAAGCTTATGTAAGCTTAATAAGCTAACTTCTTCAGAATGGAACAAGTATCATTAAGCCCTGGAAAATTATAAGCATTCAGCTTAATCTGCCATTGTAATTCAAGCTCCTCGAGCTTTAATGGTACTGGACCCCTCTTTTGTCCAAATTAACATGGTCAATTACTATATATCTAAAACTATGGTCATTATACTGTTGGACGTGTTTGGCTAAAGCATTCTCTAACTTTAATTTACCAATAGCATATTGATGCTGATATATCCTTTTGCGGAGACGCCGCTCCGTTTTTCCCACATAAAATGCTGGGCATTTCTGGCACTTCGCTATGTAAACCACCATCCTAGTATTGCAATTGAATCTAGCTTTAAATTCAATGCTGTAATTGTTGACCTTCAAGGAATATACATTATCCACAAATTTACAAAAATTACAATTTTGGCATTTAAACATCCCTGTAATTTTAGGAGTGGTTGAACATTGCCGTTCAAGTAAGTTTTTCAAGTTGTGGCCCTTTCTATAGATAACTGAATGCTTACAATTTTCCAGGGCTTAATGATACTTGTTCCATCAGCAGTGTGTTAAAATTGAAAAGTATGAAACGTTGAGGTTGATATTTTTATATTCATTTATATTTATATATATGTTTTATAATGCTGAGTACATATTTTTATATACACATTTTCATATTTATATATTTTTATGTTTTCAGGTATCGCGCATATTTTATGTAGTATACCTTTCACCTTGTATGCATTTTTATGTGTTTAAATACAGTTTAATTGATTTGGTTCTTAGTAGTTATAGTTTTTATAGTTTTTAAGGTAATTGACTTTTTATGTCTGGGATATTATTATGTAGTTACCTTTAAAAGTTGAGTGGCGGGTTTCGCTTCATTAGTAGCACATGATGTATGGTACGCTATTTATTTGAACTTGAAAATGTATTTTTTACTCTGTTTCTGAAGAAGTTAGCTTATTAAGCTAATGAAAAGCGCTTTAAATAAATTTCCTGTTATATTTATCTCACTAGTTCGGGCTTTTGTTTTGACAGTACCTGTTGCTATTTTCATAGTTATTTTGTTTGTTTTTCTAAGTTTATGTAAGCACTAGTAAGCGTGTGCAAGTTCTGTTGACCCATCCATGGCTGATGTGCATCCCTGGCTCCAGCGTTTGCACCTAATCTTGTGTTCCTGCACTTCCTGCACTAGCCTACCTGAATGTGCCCAGCTGGATGTCTATGAATATAGTCCACAATACAGAAAAAAATATCTGCTCCCTTAGAGTCATTCCCCAAAAGGAAAACAGTGAAACTTGTTTTCCTGCATGTCCTGCACTAGCCTACCTGAATGTGCCCTGCTGGATGTCTATGAATATAGTCCACAATACAGAAAAAAAAACTATCATAGAGAGTCATACCTCAAAAGGTAAACAGCAAAACCTGTGTTCCTGCACATCTTGCACTAGCCTACTTGAATGTGTCCTGCTGGACATCTATAAATATAGTACACAATATAGAAAAAAAACTATTTGCTCCCTGAGAGTCATTCCCCGAAAGGAAAACAGCGAAAGTACCAGCTTGTGTTTCTGCACGTCCTGCACTACCCTACCTGAATGTGCCCTGCTGGATGTCTATGAATATAGTCCACAATACAGAAAAAAAATATCTGCTCCTTGAGAGTCATTCCCTGAAAGGAAAACAGCAAAATTTATGTTCCTGCATGTCCTGCACTAGCCTACCTGAATGTGCCCTGCTGGATGTCTATGAATATAGTCCACAATACAGAAAAAAAATATCTGCTCCTTGAGAGTCATTCCCTGAAAGGAAAACAGCAAAATTTATGTTCCTACATGTCCTGCACTAGCCTACCTGAATGTGTCCTGCTGGACAGCTATGAATATAGTCCACAATACAGAAAAAAAACTATCTGCTCCCTGAGAGTCATTCCCTGAAAGGAAAACAAAGAAACTTGTGTTCCTGCATGTCCTGCACTAGCCTACCTGAATGTGCCCTGCTGGACAGCTATGAATATAGTCCACAATACAGAAAAAAAATATCTGCTCCCTGAGAGTCATTCTCTGAAAGGAAAACAGCAAAATTTGTGTTCCTGCATGTCCTGCACTAGCCTACCTGAATGTGAGCTGCTGGACGTCTATGAATATAGTCCACAATACAGAAAAAAAATATCTGCTCCCTGAGAGTCATTCCCCAAAAGGAAAACAGAGAAACTTGTGTTCCTGCACGTCCCGCACTAGCCTACCTGAATGTGCCCTGATGGACGTCTATGAATATAGTCCACAATACAGAAAAAAAATGATCTGCTCCCTGAGAGTCATTTCCTGAAAGGAAAATAGTGAAAGTACCAGCTTGTGTTCCTGCACGTCCTGCACTACCCTACCTGAATGTGCCCTGCTGGACGTCTATTAATATAGTCCACAATACAGAAAAATCCTACCTGCTCCCAGAGAGTCATTCTCCAAAAGGAAAACAGTGAAACTTATGTTCCTGCACATCCTGCACTAGCCTACCTGGATGTGCCCTGCTGGACATCTATGAATTAGTCCACAATGCAGAGAAAAAATATCTGCTCCCTAAAAGTCATTCCCCGAAAGGAAAACAGTGAAAGTATGTGTTGTAATGCTACTACCATTTGTAACAATTAAATATAGTATATAACTACTGCTAGGTTAAGCAAGCTTCCCTGCCAGGTTAGTCAGCAGCCAACCCCCCCCCTTTTTGCATCTAAATAACTATTACTTCCCCTATTATACCCTCCTAATTGCAAAGTAGGAAATCTCCCTCCTCTCCCTTAGCTTGATAGCCCCCTTTAGGGGATTTTTTGCTGCAATAAAGTGACTGGCCACTAGGTGGTGCTCCACTATAAGCTTTCTGTCTGTAAATCCTTTACCTATTCTTTACCAAATCTCCCTAACACAGTTCCTAGTCATCTCTTATTACTGCTCACTCTCGCACTATTGTCCCAGTATAACTTATCCACATATCACTCTTCTAACATCCCAAGTCTATCCTTTGT
This sequence comes from Protopterus annectens, assembly GCF_019279795.1. NCBI lineage: Eukaryota > Metazoa > Chordata > Ceratodontiformes > Protopteridae > Protopterus > Protopterus annectens. The sequence continues at coordinate 469,617,577 of NC_056751.1, forward strand.
AACCTTCTTACCTTCTTCTAAATCTCAACAAACTTACCTTCAGACTTTCACACTTCACTGATTGTTCTCCTTGACATTCTTCTCCCTCTGGCTCTACCCACTCTGTTCACCATGCAGGTTCACTCTGCTCCACTACCCTGCCCCCAATCCCCACCCGCCCCAGCACACCTGCACTTATTTTCACATCACCACCCCCCATCTAAAACCACTCCTGCTCATCAAAAGCATCATCATTACCTAATCATTTACAAGATCCAATCCTACAACTCAAACTCTCTCCAGTCTTTCACTATAAACTAATTACAAATACCCCACCACTGTATAAACAACCATTATCTATGACCCCTACAATGCCTCCACTAGCTTTTCACAATCCTTCAAAATCTAAACACATTTACTGCTTAATACCCCCACTTATATTTCTCTATATTCTCACAACCTATGAATACCAATACCTCCCTGGCACTCAGTACCCTAGAACCATAACCAGTACTACCAATAAGCCTTTTAGCTCCTATCAAACACTACCCCACCAGTCATCAAGCTCTTCCAAAGTAGAAATGCAACATCCCATTCGTCCTTCATATATTAACCCCAGAACTAAATACTATCACAAATTCTTACTAAAACTCCAGAAACTAGCCATTACATTACTATCTAACCTCATAGTGAATGATGACATCCACCCTAACCCAGGCCTAACCCCACCAGTCAATATCCCCCTCACAAATAACACCCCCACTAGCCTATGAAACTCAAATAATGCCTCTAACTCCCTCCTAGTGTGTCACCTAAACATTAGAAGTATTAATAAAAAAATTCACTATCTATATGCCCTCCTAGATATCCACTCTCCTGATATACTATGCCTTTCTGAAACCTGGCTCAAACCTACCGCCATTGATACTGAGGTTATACCTCCTGATTACAATATATTAAGACTTGATCACATCTCTAAAAAAGGAGGGGCGGTAGCCATCTTGTACAAATGCACTCTAGGAGTATCTAATATTATTACTCCAAATGCCTTACTCACTAACAATGCAGAATTATTCATCACAAAAGTCCATATCAACAAATTCAAATCTATAAATATTGCATATAGCTACATTCCCCCAGGTGACAATGCAAATACATTGGTGGGTATTCTACAATGGCTGTCCACCAACTGTCCCCAAGAAACTATTATCCTCGGGGACGTTAACATCAACTGGAATATTTGCCCTTCAGACTTTCCCTCTACCCATATAAATTTGCATGGCTTGCTCCAGATGATAACTTCCCCTACCAGAATCAATAAGCCTAACAATAAGGAAAGTATCCTCGACTGGATATTAATAAACAACCTACCCCAGATATATACAACAGGCACCCTACCAGAGGACTTTAGTGATTATTTCATGACGTATATAATCAGAAAAAGAAATGACATCTCCCAACAATCTAACTTTAAAACCATTAGAAGTAGCAAGAACTTTAGTCAAGCTAAATTTCAGACTGAACTTAAGACATGTGACTGCTCTGATCTATGGCTGCTTCCTCTTGATGAAGCAGTCTCATACTTAAACTCTAAATTTCTTACTATCCTGTATAACCATGCTCCCACATGCACAATCAGAACCAATAACAAAATAGCTCAATGGCTTACCAATGAAACTAGACAAAAAATTATTAACAGAAACAAAGCATGGACCTCATGGAAATCCACCAAATCCCCAAAAGACCAACTCAAATATAAACAGCTGGAAAATTATAAAAAGAAGCCCATTATGCTAGACAAAAAGAGTTACTACTGTAATCTGCAACAAAAACACCAAAACCAACCTCACAAATTCTGGTCAGGCATAAATAAACTTCTCCACCCAGGCCAATCAGCTACCCATATCCCCTTAACTACTCTCCAACAACCTCCTACAATTGTTGCTAACACCTTTAATACTTTCTTTACAGAAACCGTGCAATCCCTAGCCAGTAAGCTATCTCCTAATACCCCAAGCACCACCTATCCCACACCTGGCAATAAAATCCCCTTTCAGTTTGACTCAAAACCAACATCTTTTATTAAGTTCCTACTTAAGAAACTGAAACCTACCACACTCTCAGCAGACCTACTACCTGCGGAGTATCTCCAAAAAGCTGCTAATGAAATAGCATACCCCATCTCAATTTTAATCAATTGAACTATCAACGAAGCTTATATCCCCTCCATCTGGAAAATCTCCCACATTATTCCACTACACAAAGGGGGTAATTCCACCGAACATTCAAATTATAGGCCCATAGCCATCTTGTCTCCCTTGGCTAGAATAATGGAAAAATGTATCCACAAGCAATTTCTTGTCTATCTGAATCAAAACTCTCAACTAGCTACCTCCCAGCATGGATTTAGTTCTTGCCATAGTACAACCTCAGCCCTTCTCTCCTTCTCTCACACAATAAATCTAAACCGTAACAGCAACAAGCTCTCCTCAGCCCTCTTCCTAGACCTATCTAAGGTATTTGACATGGCAAACCATTACCTACTCCTAGACACATTAAAGTCACTCTCCATAGATAACCAAGCAATCAGCTTGTTTCATTCTTAGAAACCCAAAATGAGTGCAGCGAGCCAAAAACAGGAAACCCAAAGATTAGATCCACTCAGTTTATTGTCAACAGTACTAAAGCATAAACACTTTTAAATAACACAGCAAGTACGCATTTTCGTCCTCAAAACTTGGACTTCATCAGATACATAAATTTAAAACCATTCATCCCTTAAATACCGAAATTAAAATCAATTAACCAATTACATGTTAAATAAAACATTTAAATGGGCAAACCAGTGTAGTCTCTAGGCTCATAAATATTCATGATTCAACATTTTGTGTGTTTCCCTTACTACTCAATGCTTCTCTATTTAATAATTTTAATTAAAAAGCTTAAATAAATATACCAAATACATCTATATATTACCTTTCTTTTGTGAATAAATAAATAAATACATAAAAAACATCCAAAAAGATATTTATACATAAATAAAACAACTGCATATAAAATCTCATAGTGGTTGGCTCCCTCTAGTGTCAACATTCATAATTACCATTAAATTCTATTAGCTCTTAGTTTTAACAATGGTAATATTGTTAAAAAGTCATTAAGACCTGTTTTTTTCCCCGCATCCAGGGTAACTTGCCACCATAATTCTTTACATTCTAAAATATCCTCCCAGGGACCCCCACTAATGTCTTGCTTAATTTGTTCCAATACTAAAAATTGAAAATTATATCCTATACAACCTCTAGAATGTTTATAAAGTGCATTAGTGTCTTTTGCTTTAGAGATATCGTAGGTATGTTCATATATTCTTTTTCTTAATGTTCTTTCGGTTTTACCTACGTAAAATGATTGACAGTTTTGGCATACCACAAGGTATACCACTCCTCTAGTGTCACAACTATAAAGACCCTTACTTCTAATCCATCTCATCCTACTTTCCAAATAAATTTCATCCTTATTTATAATATAGGGGCATTGGTTGCATCTTCCACATTTATATGTCCCTGTTCTTCTATTTCTTGTTGGTATTGAATTAATATCTGACCTTTCCAAAATTTTCCTTATACTCTGGGAATTTTTATATATTACCTTTGGACTTATTTTAGATATTTCCTCAATATCTGTAAGTGATAATAATTTATCCCATTCCCTCTGTAGTATATCTCTCACCTTATAATTAGTAGAATTACATTCTACCACTAAACCTCTTTGAAACCCATCTGATAGATTTTCAGAAAGGTGATTTGAACTTGTTCTGAAGAAGTCATACTAGCTGATGAAAGCACTTAACAACATTGGTTTATTATTTTTAATATTAAAATAGTACTGTGGACTTGCAACGCTGTGCTCCTTTATTTTACCTGGTTTTCTTTTGGAGCACTTGTAGCACTATTTCTTTGGATTTTATTACCTTTGTAACTCTTTGTGTAAGCGAAAGTTGAATACCCAATGTTTAGGTTGTCCCACATGGGATGAATGTTACCCTGGTGCTAACAATAGATTTCACGTGTGACTTAGATTACACTAACAGATTTAGTTGTAGGTACCACAAAGCATACGTGGCACACAAGGTTGGGCGTTATGCACATGAAACACAGTATCCAGCAATACCAGCCTACATTACAGGATATGCAGCTAAATATGTAGAGGTATGTGTGTGTGTGTGTATATATACCCATAACTAAATATATATATATATATATATATATATATATATATATATATATATATATATATATATATATATATATATACGGGTCTACCTGACATGGTCGACAGTTCATATGGTCGACAGTTCATTTGGTCGACAGTTCATTTGATCGACAAGCATTTTAGGTGGGGTGCTTCGCCCCACACACCCCCAATGTGGGGGGCTGTCCCCCCCCTAACTATATATATCAACTCCAGGGTCGCACAACATTGGGGAAGGGGGCAAATCTGCTTGTCGACCAAATGAGTGTCGATCATATGAACTGTCGACCATGTCAGGTAGACCCATATATACACATCTCTCCCTCTTTGTAGTACAAATGTATGCATACATAGACTGACATGTATATAAATACCCACATATAGATATATACATAGGCAGACACCCATATGCATACACACACACATATATATATATATATATATATATATATATATATATATATATATATATATATATATATATATACACATGTGTGTGTGTGTGTGTGTGTGTATCTATATATATATATATATATATATATACACACACAGATATAGAGCTATGATATGATACAGCACTTAGGAATGACATATGTTCACAGGCCGTGCCAATGGGGGTGAGGGGCCCAATCAACAAAAGTGTAACATGTAGCATACCCCCTCCTTCCAGCCAGACAAAGGAAACATACAAAAAAAACACACAAACAATGTAAACAATCCACTGCTCCCCTACCCACAGGCAATACACAATCAGTGCGGGGAACATTGTGGACCAGCCAAGTCTAATCTTGCAACAGAGACAGGAGCGTCCCTTGCGGGACACACCAAAAATTGATGATGATTGGAGTCAGTCCCTGAAATGATTTATCGATGCAGGCCGTGTATGTACACGGACTACAAGGTTGGGCAAGCCTAATGACCCATGGGTCAAAACAATGTACGACATGGGTCCCGAGATGTGGAGAGTGGGCAGTGTGTAGTTGTGTGGTTAGACCTGACCTGCACCCACAGTAAGGATGAGTGCTGTAGAGGAGGGGTGAGTGGGGGAACTATGGGTATGCAATTATGGACCTAGGCATGCAGGTGTTGAATGGCGTGGTTCTATTTGGACCGCCCCGAGGATGTAAGCAATACTGCAAATTGGGCAGAGCTTTCGCCTAACGAGCAGCCTTCCCAGTACGGGTCCCACTGCAGCACAGTCTATTTTACATGGCAAAGTATGGTATAACCATATGTGCTGTTGCAAAACCCACTACATAACACCAAAGAACACATGGTCGCAGCACCCCACTGTAGGCATGTAAGCTGATCTGATTGGCATCACAAGTTATTATTGTAGTTGTCACCCCCACCCAGGGGTGTGAGTGTCCAACACAAACTCCAAATGCAGTGTATATGCACAGCTGTTGCTGTAGAAGACATGGCCAGCTGTGGACCTTCCCTGCAGCCTTCCTGCACATCCCTGGATAATTCCCCTACTAACTCCCCCCTTTGTGCCCCATGAACACCACTTACCTATCAATCCCTTATCCATTTCTATTAATGTTTAAAGTTACATGTAGGTGACACCCTCTTCCCCAACTATATCACCAGAATCTGGAACCCCCAACCCACATGTATTACCTCAGCTGTCCCACAGGACACATGTAAATAACACATGAAGGAACAGCACAAGCACACTTGGATCAGCACAGGCTCGCCACCTTGTGAACCCGCCCCCCCCGCCCAACTTATACTCTATACCACTACATCAACTACTGGAACTGTCACCTCTTGTCCTGCCTCACATACAAATCCCAACATCTGACAAACCTTCCCAATTGCTCCCCATCCAATTATTCCAACAGGCTACTATACAGTTAGAATGTCACCCCCATTACCAACCTACCTACTCCTTCACTATTCCCTTCTACTGTACCACACAGGTATGGAATATCAAAACCTACCCTGAATACCTGCGTGTAACCTATAAAGAACTGTTAAACTGGAATCCAACTTCACCTTAAACTGACCTTTGTCACCAGTCATACTTGACATGTAAACCTAACCTAAGCATGTATAATGCTGACATGTTAACGTAAACTAAGCATGAAGAATGTGGGAGGTAGCTATGTTACATCTGTTACTCTCTATAAATGTGAACACCTCAGTATTAATTGGAATTAATAGCTGGGGTCACTGTGGAGCTCTACTCCCCGGGCCACAGCTGAAAATGGACAAGCATCCAGTCAGATTGTCCCAATCCACAAATGTAAACTAAATACATGAAGTAGTGCAGGGGTATGCAGGAGCAAGTGGGTTTAAGCCTGTTTGGGCGGTGGTAAGCAATTACCACACTGGTTAAGCAATGTAGATGCTAACTCAGTGCAAGACACCACAACCGGAGGTCAGCAATGCTGAGCCTCATGCAAACCAGTGCATACCCACCTACAATTGCTCTACAGTGCCTTATTCACTCTGTAGCCAACAGCTGTTGTCATGGCCGTTGACAAAATAATCTGCACTGCCAGGCTGCAACCTCCTGACCCTGCACGCTATAGTCTACGTGAGTTCCACTAAGCCATGGCAGATACACATTCAGCTGCTGTGATCACAAACATATCATCCAGTACAGTCATCCAACAGTATAGGAAATGTATGTAAGTGTGTTGATTAATACCAGCAAATGTGTACATTATTCAACTACAGTATTACGAGCAGTCTATGTGCATCAAAGAACAGTGCCTGTCCAATCATACTGTGAGAACAGTAGTCTTGCATAATACCAAAGAGAATAATGAAAAACGGTGCACACCGTGGGGGCGTGTGGGCATGCTTCATGCACAGAATGTCACATTTGTGGCGTTGATTCCGCAGACCCGGGAGATGAGGCTGGCCAGGTGTGTGAGCAAACTGCTGCTTCTCAAAGCCCTGGCAGGATGCTACCAGTGGGAGAAACAGTGTAGACCAGCTAGGTCTACTCTTGACACAACAACAGATCCGTCCCTGGCAGGACAAACCAAAAGTTGTGGGCCACATTGATGTCTCCGCCAGTATTGGAGGAGGATTAAGGGAAGGCTCGTACGTACGTGGACTAAACGGATGAAGAGCCTGCAGATGCTTGGGTTGAGACAGTATACTGGAGGAGTACCAAGACGTGCAGAGAGGAAAATGTGTGGAGGTGTGGTATGGCATGGCTAGCAACTGGAGAATGGATGGATGCTGTGTATGTGGAGCTCGGGGGCTGGGAACATGGGTATGACATTATGGTAGAAATATGCAAATGAAGCAGAGCAGCAATAGTGTAGTGGGGAGACCATCCGCCTAACGCACATGTATTCCCGGTTCAAGTCCCACTGCAGCACATTCTATTTTCCATGTGAAATCTGTATATCAACATCGTTTTGCTGTATAACCTACTAAATAACAGTAATATTTGAACAGGAGTACTGCATTAAATGCACATGTGAAGTGTCAGTGTCATAATGAATTAGGCACTAGTAAGCAGGTGTAAGCACAAATAAGCAGTAGTAAGCATAGATAAGCAGTAGTAAGCGTGTGTAAGTTTGTTTGCACAGGGGTAAGCATTGCCTGCACAGATTAAGCAAAGTAGAAGCTAACTGAGTGTAAGAAAACACAGCCGAAGGTTAGCATTGCTTAGCTCTGTGCAAACCCGCAAACACCCACGTACAACTGCTCAAATTTCCTTACTCACTCTGTATCCAACAGCTCGTGTTCTGCCCAGCAACAAAACATACAGCCTCTGCAAGGCACAAATCCAGGACCCTGCACATCATACACAAAGTGATTTACCAGTAAGCCATGACAGATGTACAAAACCTTCTTATTTTCACAACCATATCATCCAGCACAATCAGTCAACATCACAGGAAATGTAGTAATATCATAGCACACAACCTCTTAATGCAAGAATTCTGGACAAAGAGTGCCAAAATGTGGGTACAAATAGGGATATCTGTCAAATACTGCTCTAGTACACTTAAAACGTTGCTAGTTACACAGTTATATGTACGAGAACAGATATTTTGAAGGAGATGAAAAGTCGGAAACACAAACATGTTGGCACGAGTGACTGACTTCAATCCTAAAATCATCCATGTCAACTGCCAAGAGAATGAGGTACAGGCCAAACATATAAGCCGAACATGCGTGGACATATGGGCAGATATATATCTGTAAATGTAGACAAATACACAGCTATAGGTATATATATATATATATATATATATATATATATATATATATATATATATATATATATATATATATATATATATATATATATATATATATATATATATATATATATATATATATATATATATATATATATATATAAACTCAAATAATGATATAACAGCAATTGTACATAGATAAATATGCTCAATGTATGTATATATATATATATATATATATATATATATATATATATATATATATATATATATATATATATATATATATATATATGTATATATATATATATATATATATATATATATATATATATATATATATATATATATATATACACACACACACACACACACACACACACACACACACACACACATATATATATATATATATATATATATATATATATATATATATATATACAGATAGACATGTGTATAGCATTTCCACATGGGAACAAAATCCTGAACCACTCAGTACAACATACCAGACTATAAGCACAGTTAATGGGGGTGGGGGCACAAATGAAGGACACCTGGTAATTACTGCTATATAACCCCCCCCCAGCCCTACTGGATATGCTGTGCAATCCAATATCCAGCACATGCAGTACTTTACTTCAGGACCGTCCACAACATAGCTACAATGCTCCAACAGTAATCCAAGTCACCTGTACATGTCAGGGCAATATCTATAACATATGCAGAAAAGTTATTCTACCGTAGGGAATGTATAATGTGGAACGGGTACACATTATAATGGTACAGATATGCACACACATCTATACATTGACAATTATGTTCAAGTATATATATATATATATATATATATATATATATATATATATACATATATATATATATATATATATATATATATATATATCTATATCTATATATATATATATATATATAAATATATAAAAGATATATGAGATGTATAGGTACATACACATATACACAGACAAAAGGTATTAGAAGCCATACATATATAGAAGTAGTGTGGATGTACTGGGTGCAAAGTATATCCCTCAGCCACAAGCCCCGTAACTGATACCTGTACATGTGTAGTGTGGCAACCATTCGCCAACGGGAATACTTACATTACACATATACCCTCTCACAATTCAAAGGACATGACACAACACACAGGTATGTATACACAGACAACTTTTAATTGTGTACTATACAATAATGTATGCAATTACTTACAGCACATAGAATTTGAATTATTTAATCAGTGATGAATGCAAGGCCCACACAAAACAGCAGATGCTGACAGTGCGGATATATAACGTACTATGCTGTCCAGGCCAAGCCCTTCAATTCATACAATAGTAGACAAAGGATTTGCCTTCAAGATAAGTAACAATCAACAATAACAGATATAGTTCAGCAGCCTCCAATTACACCCTGTAGTCAAGCCCTAGGGGGAAATGTATTAATTGTGGTAATGTCAATGTATCTGTCACATGTATGGACCCTGACCAACAAATGTATGGGGGTCCACGATATGACTGGGATGATAGCAGGAATGCTAGCTCTATATAATGATAGGTCATTACCTAACAACCTCTAACCATATCACAGCAGGACAAAGCCTGCAATATATGTGGAGGACATAAGCAGGAACACAGGGCCATACTCGCAATATTGCTGTTACACACCCTGGAAATTGCTGGTGTTACAGGATTTGTTAACATACCCTTATTCAGGAATAAGACATCAGGAACACAAATGGATATAGCCATGTACTGATAGCATGCAACAGACAGATTGCCGGGGATGTATATAGGACAAGACCTGTGTGGTGCACAGGTAAAAGAAAACAGACAATACACTGGCCATCATGTGGATAGGCCCTCAGTTGAGAGCTATGCAGACAGACTGCATTCTATCCTAAACTACTATGTACACGCAAACACTGCAAGAGCAGCAATATACAATGCGCATAACAACACTACTGACTCTGTCTGTAGGTCTGGAACCTCTTACAAATGTGTAGTTGGCCTTTGTCTGCAAGTCCTGCTGTAAGAGGTACTGCAACCTGCCATCTGTAACACTGCTGCCCACATACCGGAATGATGTCCTCCATACTGGAAAGGTTAAGGGACAACGCCCACACGAGTCAGCAATTTATAGACCCGTGTTGCCATGACAGTGGTTATCTGAATCACTACACAGCAGGCTGCATGCAGTTATCAACTGTTGCACACTGATTGGTGCAGAGCCCATCACCTGATTATGTGCATCACCTACAAAAGCCATGCTGCAATCCATTCAAACCAGCTCAATCGCTCTAGTGGAGAGAGAGAGAGAGAGAAAGAGAGAGAGAGAGAGAGACACTGAAAAAAAAAATAAAATCCCAAACCAGAAAGGAGTCATACCCGTCATAAAAAAAGGTATGTAAAACATACATGTATGTAATTTAATGTAGTATGTGGTATAGATTAATAGGATATATGATGCTGAATGTTTGATATGTGTCATCTGCAGTTGTCCCGGTAATTGTGTTCTGCTGAGCAACTGCTCTGGAAATACTGTCTGTCCCTGTAGGCAGTGGGACATACCCACCAACTGTGCAGATCAGCAATGAATGACAAATATGTCAGCCATAATATCTGTGCGTGTTATGTTAGTGTGGGCAATAGCTGGTGGTGGAAGTACTGCCTTCATGATAGACACATGGATGTCATAGCACAACACTTGCAGGCAGTCATGTTAATGTGTAATGTAGCATGTACAAATGCCATAGGTGTATAATAGGCTTACCAGCAATCTCACACCATATATACCACCTTAATTTTAGTCTGTGTTCACATGTGACACCTGTCTGTGTTGCATCAAGGCAGAACAGTGCAGCTGTGAATGAAAGATAGTTACAGAATGCAGACCAGATGTCTGTATGCACCCCACATATAGATAAATATCTGTGTGATACAGAATGAGACATGTATGTCTACAGATACACAGACACTCATATAGATATAGCTATATCAACAACCTTTAAGATATATCTACACTTTTATGTATATATATATATATATATATATATATATATATATATATACATATATATATATATATATATATATATATATATATATATATATATATATATATATATAAAATGGCACTGACAATGGCATGCAGGAGAAATAGTCTGTAACAGGCCAGCAAAGATAGTGTCCCCACAGGGAGCATGGCTACAAACACATAGCACAAAGCATGGCACAAACACATAGCACAAAGCTTGGTACAATACAACATATGTCCCAATGGTAGGTAAGCAGCCGACATACCAATTGCATTCTGTGAACAGTTTGTTGTAGCTGATATGGTGGGTGGAGATAAATATGTGTATTAAGAACTATGGTAATCCTGCTGTATGAGTGGTTCAGACCTGTTTCCATCTTTATGTCTTCCAGGGAAAATGGCGCACACATGTCTGCCATCATGCAGTGCTGCTGAAACTGAGGTGATTATAGACCATCTGGTACAGCACTATGAACAGCTGTTTAGCCGGACAGCCCATGATCAGCTGGAGAGGACTGCCTAGTGGAATGAGCTAGTCCACAGGGTCAATGATGTCGGACTGCAAAACCGCAGCTATGAGGAGGTCCAGCAACATTGCACCGACCTGCTTCGCCATGTACGTCGATGTGCAGCTGTCATATGAGGGGACCACCTCGCAACAGGTGGGGCAACCCACACATCCACCCCTCTCCCGTGTAGAGGAGCTTCTCAGCAGCCTTGTGGCACCTACCCACCTGCAGCAACAACACCTGGCAGGGCACATTGGGGAGGTGGGTGCCACTGACACACCAGCTGAGGAGCATGCAGGTAAGGCCCCAGGACACATCAGTACACCACTCTTGTGTATGAATCTGCATCTGTACAGGTACATCATGCAAATCCGAGATGTCATATACATAGTCTGTTGCTGTGTAGTAGTAATAAACAGTTGTGCATAAGCTGTATTATTGTGGAATTCTAGTGTTGATGTAACATAATGCTGCACTCACCCTTTATGAATGCCACAGCTGTGAACACTGACATCAACTTTCTCACACTCCTATGTAGGTCTCAGCAGGATACCACCACAGCAGCAGCCCATAGCCGCTGAATATTGTTCATGTTAATGCATGATAATGGGATCCATACAGATTACCGAACAGCAACATAAACGAAACAGATTCAGTTGGGCATACTTGCGTGAAAGTGCTTTTCACCGAAAGGCACTTTTGTGTAAGTATGCCTGTTGCAGAGATCACACTACAGTGGGGATAAGGGAAAATTCCCTTTCCCCCACTGTAGTGCAACCTCGGAGTGAGAATATTTAAGTAGGGGGGGTGTGGGGGGTGCAGGGGGGCTTGCCCCTCTGGAAAAACGTAAAAGTAATGTTTTATTTTTTTAAACACACTTTAATGAATGCGCTTTTTTGGTGAAAGTGCTTTCGTTAAAGTGTGTTTGGTGATTGTAGATTCATAGGTTAATACTAAGCTAACTGCCCTTGTGAGCCATTTTAAGCCTTGCCAATTATCCCTTGTGAGACACAAACTCTGCACCTTGTGTTTGCAAGGCAAACACCTTAACCATTAGGCCACCCTCCCTCCTTCCTTTTGTTCAATAGTCCTAGATCCATGATAATACACTGGGCATGTAATAGTTATGGGATATTATATGTACACATCTAACACACCTACCCATACTGCATGCTGTACACATTTACATTTTGTTGCTGTGAAATGCACTGCATCACAGTAGAGACCATGCTGGGGTATTGGAAGGGTACAACAGACACATGCAAGATAACTAACATCCTGGCAATGTGTCCACAGGGATGTGAAGTATGGCAGGACACATGGCCTACAGTAGGGACATGTGTGAATCAACATCACCATGGTTGTAGCTGCACACAATCAGGTTAAGTAAAAGTGGAAGATGTAACCCTGACCCCGCAGCACTCATGACAGCAGTGTGTGCACTCCAATAGGTCTGGGACATGTGTAGAGCACCCCCACAGCCATGGTAAGGTCTGCTGGTTGTCAGTGTAATAGTCTTGTACTAGTCATACATGCACTGCTGATGTTGTCATCTGTAAAGCAGACATCAGGCATTCACAAATGATATCTGTTCACATATCATCCCAGGTATGGGTTGCTATAACACATAGGAACTGTGAGCATTGGAGTTGACATAATCAACACCGCACTACATATGCAGCAATGGCTTCTACATCTGTGAGGTATGGTGCACAGTACAAGGCAGGGTGTGGAACAGGTCCACAGTAACACTTTGTACATGGGTGCAGTGTTAACAAGGGGAAGGGCCATCACCTACCAATACAGCTCATGCATCACACACATGTATACTGCCGCTAGCATGAAGCCACTATAGTTGCACTGCATGCTGTTGAGCACCATATGTAATGTATGCTGACAGAAGGGTAATGGGAGGACTGTGTGTAGAAAAGTTGCGCAAACCCACATGTAGGAGTGTGGGGTGCGTGTGTGTGTGTGTGTGTGTGTGTGTGTGTGTGTGTGTGTGTGTGTGTGTGTGTGTGTGTGTGTGTTGATTGCAAGTGCAATCTAGTGGAGTGTGGTCGATGCATGTCAGATGTGTGTGTACATGTGTGTCTGTGTGTGTGTGTGTCCATGTATGTACAGGCGATAGTGGGATTGATCACATGGCAGTACTTCTCCTTGAGATTGTGCTGTACATGTACATAGAGTGACACATGGGACACCAGGACAACCTGTCTGATATGTAAACACAGGACAGCTGAAATCATAACAAGGTCTGTAGCATGGAACATGCATTGGAGGGGAAGTACATACCAGATATACACATATTGCCAGCAGCAGATAGATAACCAGCTACCCACATATGCAGCACTACAAATGCAATCAGGAATTACCACAACACATCAGTGAGTGTATCCAGGTATTTCTGTTGTGCGCATGATGGGCCGCTTATGCAGCAGATGTGGCATGGACTGAGTAAGAATGTATTATGAGTCTCTGGTGTGTGACATATGTAGTGAATGTAGCAGCCCCAACCATATAGGGGCCATGTACACCATGACTGCACATACACAGGGTAATATGGAATGACAGCAGTGAGGCCATGTACAATGTACTCCACCCAAGTCAGGGAGGTGATGGAGTAACAGGTTAGGTGTTGTGATCACAAGTGTAGGCATGGAGAGGAATGATATGTTAATGGGTAGTAGTAATGAGTGTATATTAGCAAAGTGCCATGCAGGATGGGGAACATATGTAACTGAATTTGGGACTATCTGTAAACCCAGGGAAAGGAAGGTAGTAAGGTGGACTGTCAGTGTGAGTGCGTGTGAGTGTGTGTGAGTGTATGTACTGTTATGCAATGCTGTACAGGTCTTAAAAGTGTGTATTTGCTTCCCCCACAGGTGGCAAGGTGGGTCAGGGTCCCTCCTGCATGCAAACTGAGGTAGGTGTCCATACAGACACAGATGATGATGATGGTACAGTTGAGGCATGGGTGGGGTTGTCAGAGGCTGACACTGTGCCAACATGTGTCATCACCCTCCTTGCCATCCCAAGCCCACACACATTTACATTGTCCTTACAAACCCCATCACATGTGGCCATAGCAGAGGGACAGTTAGCAGATGGTGGCAGTGACCAGGAAAGTGTGGTGTCCATGACAACTTTGTTGGGTCACAGTTGGCATAGCCAGATGTCCAGAAGGCCACCACATTGGCAGATGTACCATGGTGCTCATGGGAGGGCCACAGGTCATCATGCCCCTGGCAGAGGCACCACAACTGGTACCACCAGGAGCATGTTTCAGGCTGTAATGGAGGCATGGGCACATATGGAAATGCACACCAGACAGGGCCTGAGGCTGCAGAAGTCTGCTTTCTCAGCAGTAAGTGACAACCTCCATGAACTCTCTGTCACCCTCTGTGAACAGACCGAGGTCATGGATAGACAGTGGGGTGACTTGGTGGGCCTCCTTGACCATGGTATGTCTGTGCTTGAACGTGTGGTGAGAGTGGTGTGATGGCCACGTGGACGTAGGCCAGAAACACCAGCAGCTGGCGATCAACATGGACATGCCAGGATGCCCAGCTGCTCCCGTAGTGGCAGTACCAGCCCCAGCACACCACTGGGGGTGCTGTCCATGCCACACCACAGCAGGCCTTGTGCACATGGCACTGGCCAGTCCCAGGTGAGACATGGTTCCAGCGGACATCTGTCATCATCAGGGAGAGTAGCACCTCAAAGTATGTACCTGCACATGCCCCTATAACCCCTGGCAGGCACAGTCAGCGTGTCCATGGCTGGAGGTAGTGAACTGCACACCCTGCCAGATATGGTCTGCAGCTGTCCAACAGCACCTGAATAGGGCAGCCACATAGCAAAACTGTGCGCATGCATTCCCACACACTATGCAACCACACCTAGGGTGACCCCATGCCGACACACACCACATCACTATGCCCCAATCAAAGAACCAAACCCCTCACCCACACACATGGTGACACATGTTTGGGCCACTCTCAGCCTCAGGCACACCAGCAACACAACCTGTGCATATGATGATACCTGTGCCACATCCCTGTCATCCATAACATCGATGCAGGGGCAGGCTAATATAGTTCTGATGCACAAGGTGATTGTAATAGAGTGCTGCCATGTACTGCAGTGTAAGATGTTGTCAGGGATAAAGTGTAATGCATACATGTCAGGTATTGTAGCCATGCAACTATGATGCATCTCAGCTGTTGGTAACAATGATTATCTCCATACTGTTATCCATTTGTGTTGTAGGCATACATGTGTCAGCAGGAGGATGGTTTGCAGTCATATTCCACAAGAGTATGTCACTGTGGTGACACCTTGGCTGTGACATATCTGGTGTACAGTTGCACACATGTCACTGGTATGTATAACAGTTATTGCCCATGCAACATTGACTGGTGGCCTGCTGGTACAAGTATTATCTGTACCTTTATGTCAACCCAGCCACATACACACATCCTCACTTGGCTACACTGTCTCTAGACCCCTACCCAGGTATGTAGTGCTACTGAACTGTGTGGCTGTCATTGCACACACAACACCATCTGTAGGGTGAGGTGTGTTCCAGGTCACATGTTGCATGCAGAACATCCACAGACATGTACAATATGGTAATGGGGGATTTAATGTTTGTATACGGTGAATACATAGTGTGTCATACCATCATACACACACTGACTGACACATAACAGGCAGACACACATCTTAGAGATCTGAGGGTATTGTTGCTAACTAACTAGTCCATGTTTCCAATATGTTATGGGTAGGCTGCACACAGCACATGTGTAACTGGGCTGTATCCTGTTATCAGTTACCTGTATGGGTGATGGTGACAGTGGCCACCAGAGAGTGGTACATGGACCATATACCGGGTGTACCATGGTGTAATGACAGTGTACACAGCACCCACATCCCCCACTAGATATTGTACATACTGGAACCCATCTTGATACTCTGACATACCCACTATCACATTTTGCCCATGACACCAAAACAACCCATTGCATATCACAACCGTTGTACCACAGGAATATGCATGTAATGCACACGCCACAGGCATAGTAGGGTGTTGCATTGCAATGCCACATCTATGCATGACAACAACAATATCTGTACTACTGTGTGGCAATGTGTATTGTAAAAGGAGTATGTGGCCTCGGAATGGTGTACCCTACAGATATGCAGACATGCACACATGCACACACATGACAGACCTCAATGGGATTCCCATGCCTACTGACCTATTTGTATAACACTGTTGTGCTGGCACTGCAAGGCACATGTAGCTGTTAGGAAGAGGAGTGTAACTGGCAACATGTCATGTCCAATACAGCAGCGGCCACATCTGGCTATGGCAATGGGAGTGGTGGTAGTTGTGAAGGCAGTCATGGACTTTCCAACTACAGATGTACTAACACACAAACAATGCTATCCTCAGTAATGCACATGTACAAGTGTCAATATTGTGGTGCATTGCTGCAGGTGGTCATAGCTGTGTACCTGGCTGTTGTCCATGGAGGGACTGGATATGTAGGGGGTGTGTGTACATTGGTATCATGCCACCTGCCATGTGCCAGCAGGCAATCTATCGGCAGACACCACATTAGTGACTGGCATGGTGAGAGTGACATGCATCAGCCAATCCTCTGGGTGCCTTCTACACATGTCTACCGAGGTGATCCAGTCGACATGTATGCAACATGTCGTACAACATGTGGTTAGTGTCTGTGATGGAGACCTGTACCCAAGAATGTTCGGTAGACTGTGGTAGTGTAGTGTAGGTACTAATGGCATGTGGCCCATACAGGGTGATGTCTCCTATATGTGACAGGTAGTACCACAGCTGGCAACACATGTCAGTGTCAATCAAGCAGAGGTTGTGTGTACGTATCCCAGCTGGAGACCTGCCATCTGCACCTCTGTAGAGGGGCTGACGGACACCAGTTTGGTGAGTAGCTATGCAGTAGGATGAATGTGTCAACAGATGGATGTTTGACAACAATGAGTATGCCATTACTACATGTTGTAAGCCCTCACTAACATGTGCTGTACGGACGGTACTCCACAGTTACATTCCACATGTCTGAGTATCATCCAGTAGGGCATATATACGGTAACACAGCCCACACACCAGGTATGCGACAGTGAGCCCTCAGAGTGCAGCTATGCCCACAGGTGTGCTTGTTGTCAGTAGTAATGTTAGCACCCTTCCCTGGGACAGCACTGTCGACAGTAGTAATGCCATGTTACACTTCATGCCTGTGTGACAGCATGTACCCTGGGTTGCTACCCCTGCATGTCACACATTCACACGGATAAAAGTGCTGTGCAGGCCTCATATACTTGTGCGTCCCAGACATGACACTCAATACCATTTGCTACAGTAATGAGAGCACATAGATGCATGTACTGTGCATGGCAGTACATACACATATTACAGATGTCATTTCCCAGGGTTTGACATAGACTCTGTGTAGACAGTATGCCACAGTATAGCTGGAGGATGTCTAGATGGTCAGCATAGGGCATCTGTTTGATGCCTGTGAGTCTTATAGTGACATATTTCTACTGCCTTCTCAGCTTTTGCAGCTGTCTTGCGAGGTACATACCAAACGGGGCATTGTACTCTATACGGGATGTAATGAGGGATGAGTACAGTGGGACAATTACCCCCTTTTCTCTGGATGTAAAGCCCTCAGTGATGAGGTGTGCCATATAGGAGGATTTCCTTACTGTCATGGCTATGTGGTTAATGAAGGTGAGACCACTGTCCACCTGTGTCCCTATGTCTGTCAGCACACTATCAGTGTTTAGTGTACTGACACCTATGTGGTACTTCATCGGTACATGATATGTCCAAAGGAGATAACTGTACATTACTTGCCATTAAGCTTGAGCCCATGGCTCTGGCACCAAGCATCTGTGTCTGTAAAGCCATGTGTTGTAGGATATCCACATCATTTGGGGATCCAATAATGACTCCCGGTTTGCAGTCATATGTGAACTTTGTCAGCCAGAGTTCCGTAGTGTTGGCCTGTACTTCAGGGAAGCAGATGCCAAACAAGAGCTGTGCCAAGACTGACCCTGACATACTCAAATTAGTCAATTGTCTGGATCAAGGACTGGACATGGCTACATTTACAGTCTGGGTTCTGTTGGTAAGTCAGTTGGCAACCCATCGAGTGACACAGGTGTTTATGGCCTGCTCTGCATGCTTAACTATGTCTCTACAGTGGATGATGTTGTTGAAGGCCTTGGTTAAGTCCAGATAGACTGTGTGCACTGCCTTGCCCTTCTCCACAGCTCCAGGGACTGAACCAAAGTAGTCAAACAGGGTCAGGAGACAAGATTGGCCCTGCATGAGCCCGAGCAGGGTGGGGTCCAGTGTTTACTGGTTGCCAATGTTTTTGTTAATGAGTTGCATGATAATGCATTCCATGCCCTTGCAGATCAGGCTCATCAAACTGATGGAACAGTAGTTCCTGGGATCTAAGGTTGAGTCCCCCTTGTGGAGTGTGACAACTGTAGCTGTGTGTCACTCAGTGGGATAGACGCCTGAGGTAAGGCTGTGATTACACATGATACTTAGGTGAGATGAAGGGTTATGTAGTAGTTCATGTACTACACAGCCCGGGATGTCATCTGGTCCCATGGCTGCTGTATTCCTAGTGGTAGAGTCGGCGGATTCCACCTATGTGGCCATGATTACTGGAATTTGGCAACCTTTTGTTACTGAGATGTGCCCTTTAGTGGGTGAGGGAGGCTGACTGTGGCACTAAATCAGTCTGCCCGGATATTGGAACACTCCTTTGAATCAGTATATTTAATGCCAATCTGTTGTAGCTCAGAGCAATTCTGAGCATTATGGTATAGATCCTCAACATAACTATAGAATGCCTTGTGGTTGTCTTTGGAATATATGGCAATTATATTTATGTAACATGCTGCGGTGGTTTTCAAGGGATAGCAGCTTCTTACTAAAGCTGGTAAGGGAGCAGTTTCCATTTTGGGATTATCCTGTTAACTGCAACAGTATCTTCCTTCTGTTGTATAGACTTTTTATTGCAGTGGAACGCAAGACTCGCTTCCTTGTTTGTTGGAGAGTGTTTCGGGTCTATTTTGGATGGCACAATGCATGCATGAGTGGATGTTCCCACTCAGTGCCTTAGTGTAGGAATCACCAGTTGCACATTTAGCTACCATCTCCATCATGAGGTTTGTCACGTCTGACCTGAGTAGCATGGCGTAGGCTTTGCAGAGTGTATTCATGGCGGATCCTTACTGGTGGGTGGGGGTGGGATGTGGATGTCAATGGTGATTACCTAATGATCAGACCTGACCTATGAGGGATGGCCACTGGTGTGGGGCATCTGACACCCGTGTTGGTAATGACCAGGTCTATGATATTGGAGACCATGGTTGGACAATGGATTTGTTGATCCATGGGGTTGGAATGTATGGTTTCCCAGAACCTTTGGTAAAGGGTGGTAGTACATGAGGTGATTTCCCAGTTAATGGCAGAGTATTTGGAATCACCCTGTATTATGGTGTTTGATTGTATCTTAATGTTGTGCAGTATGTTTATAACTGTGCAGTGAGAACCTTGGACCACAGAGGGTGATCAGTAGGCAGCAACAATTTGGACTGCAGTCTTACTTAGTGTCAAGTTGCATTTGGTGATTCTCAGATGCATTGGGTTTGACACTAGGCTGGAAGTGTGAATGACCTTGGTGAATATGGACACTCCTCCACCTGTAGTGTTGTGGTCTTGGTTTGTTGCCTGACATGTGTGAAAAGGCTTGTAGGCAGGTATTACAGCTGTGTTCTCAGGAGCATTGCACCAGGTCTCAGGTACTGCTCAGATATCGATGTTTCCCATTTGTATGTGTGGCTCAGGAGAGTGCCTGTTTAGGCTTAGACGTCTAACATTGAGTCGCATTACTGGCAGTTTTGCATGCTTGCATCTGTTACATTGGTGGTTTTTCCCTTTGAACCTTGCCTAGATTAGGCACTATGGGGGTGCCAGGAGCTGTAGCCAGTTACCTGAATCTCAGGGGCAACACGTGCAGTTCGTCTCTGCCAGACCATCATGGTTTGTACATCATGTAGCCCCAGGCAGACAGATGACGGATCCCCTTTGAATGACATCAGATGCTTAGCTACTTGTTGAAGTCAGTGCTGTGTATATGTATATGTGTGGTATTTATATGTATATATGTACATATATATCCCCATATATGTATGTGGATATGTATATGGCCATATATGTATGTGGATATGTATATGTGTATATATCTACATAGATATGTGGATATATGTGCACACATATCAGGTTACCATATGTCCAGAACATGGAGTAGAGTCCTCCCTCAGTACCAATAGCCCCAACACTGTAGTGCAAGGAGATATCACAGATGTATTGTGGGGGTATATATATATATATATATATATATATATAGACTGTTGCCACTGTCATAGGGGTATCTTAACAGACATGTTGGGTGTGG
>NC_056751.1:469641577-469654077 GCF_019279795.1 Protopterus annectens
TATATCAATATATATATGAACATATATACATGCAAATGCCTACATCGACACATATATGTGTCTACACCTATATGTCTACATATACACAGCAAGTTACATATATGTACGCAGATATATATCTATGTAGGTATATGCAGACATAGTTATATATATGTTAGCAGATATATATATATATATATATATATATATATATATATATATATATATATATATATATATATATATATATATATGGCCATACATCTGCAGATTAACAAATGACACATATGTCCTCATGCACCGTTAATGAGGTTGAGAGGCCACACACGCTATACGTCTTGTATAAATAGGCATTCCTCCCAACCAAACACGTCCACATTGCAATACACTACCAAGTTCTGCAGATCCCATAGCCAGGACCTGAGACAACATGGGCACATGATGTTACCAGTACTACATCCCACCTGTATGATGTCAGGCTGGTATTGATAACATATCATGCAGTACAGTCTGGCTCCCAGGGGGAATGTAATATGTGGAAGCCATCAACATCCCCAGAATACAGATACACAGACACAGATATGCAGATACAGATATACACATATATATATATATATATATATATATATATATATATATATATATATATATATATATATATATATATATATATATATATATATATATATATATGTACATATACATGTGACTGCATATACACAAGCAGTTATTTGTACAGTAAGATGAGTAAGTAGAAGGTACACACAGTATGGAACAGTCACTATGCCTACACTTAACCCCTGAATGACTGGACGCTGTATGGGCCACCCATACAAATGACAATTGTTGCTTGTAACATATACCCTCAGAGAGGCCATAGGTAAAACACCACCTACAGGTTTGCAGAAATAGAAACCTTTAATTGTGTACTATTACAGTTCTATATACAATGCCATATAGCTGTCCAGATGCTGACAACTATATAAACAGAGTAATGCAACTGTGAACCAGTTACAGTAATACAGTAGTCTGGAAAGGTTCGCAGCTGTTGATGTCCTGGCCAAGCCATTCACATTGTACAATAGGGAAGACAAACTGGACCACAGGATATCTAACAATCAACAGTATGTAATGCAGGTGCATAGTTCAGCAGCCTCTATCTACACACTGTACAAACTCAGTAGGTGGTAAAGACGTCATCTGACCACATGGGTTGTAACTGCTACATAACATGACATAACTGCCACCATCATGAGCACATCGACAGACAGAACAGTTTGTATGGCGGGGGCAGTAGTCCTGCATTAACCAGATCCATGTCAGTAATGTATATATCGATGAAGTATATGGTGCTGTTCATCCAGATACCTTAAGGCAGCTCAGCCCTGATACCCCCACATTTTGTAGTAGCCTAGGTCATTTATGGTGCTCCCCCTAGACTCAGTAATACAGGGCTATATACCACTGTTACATACACTGGCTTCTGGAGTGCATAAGGGCACACATGTATTGTGTAGGTGATGCCAAAATATATATGGCCCCAGCCCCACCGTATGTGTGGGGGATACAACAGCAGTGGACTGATGGCAGCAATGGTATTGTGATATACTCACAGCCCACTACAGAACAACCACTGACATCATGACATATGTGCAAAGTGTCACAATGAACAAAAAGGCAGAAGAATGTTCCATTTAAGCTTGCTCAGCAAAATCACAACAATAAATAAGATGTGAGCGATGCACCACATCATAAAACGTATCTCAATGATTTATTCAGAGCTGTATCTCAACAAGACAAAAAAAAATGTTGTTTGTTGTTTTTTTGTCTTGTTGAGATACAGCTCTGAATAAATCATTGAGATATGTTTTATGGTGTGGTGCATCACTCATCTCTTAGTTATTAATATATATGTGCAAAGTGTGGTATGTAGGTGATGGACAGAGGCTGGAATACAGGCACATATGTGGACAACTGTTGCCATACACTAAGCAAGGTGCTGGTGTTACAGGACAGTCTGTAACATACCCTTAGTCAGGGAATTGAGGTTAGAAACAGTCATGGATGTAGCCATGTACCGATAACACTCAACACACACACTGCCAGTGTAATATCTGACACAGGACCTGTGTGGTGGACAGACAAGACATGATAGGCATAGCTCTAGCTGGCATGAGGATAGGCCCACAGTTGTGTGCTATGCAGATGGACTGCATTCCAAGGTAAACTAGTATGTACACTCACACATTGTAACACCAGTACTAGACAAAGCATAACACAACTCTACTCGCAGTCTGTCTGTAGTTCCTGATCCTTCTACAAATATGTGGCTGCCCTGAGTGTGCCAGTTCTCCTGTAAGGGGTATTGCCACCTGCTGTCAGTAGCTCTGCTGCCGACACACAGGACGGATGTCCATCACACAAAAAAATGTAAAGGGACCATGCATACATGATGTGGGGATTTATAGTAGGTGATTGCCATGACAGTGTTAACTGGGAGTAGTACACATGTGTAATCATGTATATCTGGCTATCTGGATAAGTATATGTACATATATTCCCACCATATGTCCTGGACATGAAGTGTAGCCCAACCCCAGCCCGTATGATCCCAATGTCATAGTTGAAGGGGATGTCAGGTATGTATAGCAGGTATACTAGTAGACTATTGCTACTGTCATTGGGATTGTCTTCACAGACATGGTGTGTGTGGGAGGTCACATCTGCTTATAACATGTGTGCCATTGGCTACTGACAGACATCCTAAGGACATCATTGTGCAGTACAGCTGCTAGCACATAATGCCACTGTGGACTGCAACAGATGTATTGGCCAATATATGTGGAAAGTCTGACACACTCTGTACAGTACAGAGGTATACACATAAGCCCTTAGTGCTACACATGTGTACCATGCCTGACAATATGGATGTAGATGGCCATGTAGATGGGTATAACACATAATGACTGGTATATAATGTCCACCATAGGTCATGCATTCACACACCCCTGTCTGGCCTGACACAGTATGACCGCTGGTACAGAGGTGCCATGACCACATACTACCCAATAGATATTGACATACACCTGCACTGCATCACACTGCCTTGTCTGACATACATGACTGTTAATGGAGGCCCGGCAGTGGTACATTTGACTAGTATCTGCACATGACATCCCACTGGGTAAGTACACTAAGCTGCTAGGCATTTAACAATGCACTATGCAGGCTACAGGTAGACTGGCTCAACAATGGACTACATCTCCTATGGGGGAATGCACATGGACCTGCATATAAAGCAGGCTCAACAGGCATGTCACAGCACAGGGTAAGATACACCTTTGTGAAAGTGCATATCCACAACCAATGTAAACACAGCCACATATGGTTAGCTAGCATGATATTACAGTATATGGACTATCTGTTCTACACCATCCTCATATGTGCCACTCACAGACTGAACCTACATATACTGGCCTGCTACACAGTTTGGTCTGATGGCTGTCTGTGGTATGGGACACGTGTGTGTGTATGGCCCTACAAACATGTACAGCAATACAGTACCATACAGTGGAGCAGCATGTAACATCTGATAGAAGGGGAACTAGAACAATGACATCTACCACAGTCTGTACACAGGCTAAGGTACATATTAACAGTACACACACTGCTGACATTCACCACAGGTACACAGACCTCAGTACTGTACGAACATCCACAGAATGTGCAGGTAATGTCATGAAATGTAACCCCTACTGTACATAACATGTGTAGCAGTTGGATATATCAGTGGCTTGTTCTCAGATATGATGACACTAATTATGGTGTACAGCACATATGCAACACTTCATGCACAACATATGTACAAAGGTTGACAAAGGTGTGGCTGGAAGCACATACACAAGGCCAATATTGACATGTTGCTGTGATAACTGCATATGTTTACTGTTGTTACAGGGTTTGATGCAACATTAGTCTTATGTAGTATAATTCATCAGTGACTATTACAGCTTTCACCATCTACTGACTGCAGTCCTCACACTACCTTCTGCAGTCCACAGCTAGATGTTCTGTGGGTGACATATGAAACCACGGACTCAACACTGTCCAGGCTGCAGATGACCCTGCAGATGGGGATTCCTTATTAACATGGAACTGACATGGCAGATATTGAGACATGCATGACAGCCATATCCACACAAACACTGTTAAACCAACATTACTCCAAATGCAGTATAGCAGCATTACAGTCTATAGTCAGGTCAGGCACATCCCCCTCCTGTTTGTTGCACTGTTTTCACAGTGTATGTTGTTAGAGGTAAACCACAATCCATCTGAGATGCTGTTTGCCACACGACAGATTTAGTTCCTGCTCACAGTGGATGAAAAGGGCCAACACCACCATGATGTTCCCAGATATTGGAGTGTGTTTCCATACAATTGGCTATGGGAATGTTACCACAGCTGTTTCACATCCAATCAGCTAGGGGAAGTCTGCAATACGTGCAGAGGCCATCAACATCACTTAAAATGCACATGCTGTTGCCTAAGCAAAGCAGATGTAGGTCTCCACATCCACCAGAGAGGGGGTTGGAGAAGCAGACAGAGGCAAATGCATGTCAGGGGGGGGGTGGGAGGGTAAACCTGAAGAATGTTTGTGTCACACACCTATCAGCACAGGGTATCAAACCCCTGACAACTATGTAGTGCTATCACAGTTGGATGCAATTATTGGATGTGCCACATAGGTTACCTATTGTGGAGCACTCAGAACATATATGTGATGGTGAGTGACATCTGCAACAGGGATACAGTAGCTGTATGGTAGGTGACATACATGTGCCTGTCCACATGAACAGGTGCCAGTGTCAACACAGCCATGCTCTCACAGGAACACACACACACGTTGACACACGTGGCAGGGTCAGGTGTACAACACATCAGTAGTGGGATTGCCACATCACATCACTGTGCAGGTATTACATGCACCACACAGGTCATACAGGGGCTGTATGGGCAAAGGGTATGGGGAGGTGTCTGACATCGGTGTCTTACATCAGACAGCATGCTGCAGTATGTCCATGGGGGTTGTAGGGAGTGTGGGTGTGAACATACGCAGCATGCAACACACACACAAACACACAGGGTGCCAGTACTGACATGAATGGGTGCATGTCTGCACGCGTGTGTGTGGTGTTCGACTGTGCCAGATGGCTGTCCAAGGCTAGGTGATGGGTGCACCTTGTCATCAGGCCACATGACAATGGTCTGCATTGTGGCACAGGGATGTAATGTCTGCATTCGTCCACACAGGTGGGTATTGTATCCCCCATCCGGTCACCTGGGTGACTACTGTGTGTGGCCAATGCTGTGCACCACTTGCCATGTATGTGTTCCTTAGTCCATGACATGGATGGTGTCTGGGATGTGCACACCTCCCATCTGCATGTACAGTGACATGTGGAACTGTACCTGGGGTGTCCGACCCATGTTGTGAACACAGATTATCATCAGATGTGCCTGTCCTACCCGCCTGTACCAGGAACTGGTAATGGCCAGCAGCTTTACCCTGCACCTACATTGAGAGCATGCTAACAGCATTCCCTGGTGTCTGTGGCATCTGTCCAAACAGGGCATGTTGCCAGGCATTGTATGTCCATTGTGGATCACATGTAATGGCATCACAGGTGGTGCAGTTGTCCATTAGGGAACATGGGGGAGGTGCACTGTCTGCACATACATCATATTGGACAGATGGACAGGGTGACATGTCCTCTGTGGCCCACTGCTGTCACTCCATAGTTACTATCAGTGGCCAATATGCCATGTACTACCAACATATTGGCTGTTACCTAGGAATGTGTTTGTGTGTATGACACATGGGTTGAGAGTGTGCTCTGGGTAATACTGGGGTTGCTAACTGTGATTGCCTGGCCTTGATGTCACATGTATGGGCATGGCTTTGCACCCCAGCCTCTCAGCCATTTCACATCTGTTATTCCTGTACAGTGGACATTGTGATATATAGTAGGGCCACCATATAAAAAATATGCAAAACCCGCTCCACATTGGCTACAGGTGTCACACAGACACAATCACCTCTACACAGAATACAGGTTGCAAGCACACACACACGCACACACTTGCCATATTTGGGAGTAAAACCCCTACCTAACTACTTTATTACACTACAGCATTACACCATTATGGCATGCACCACGGATATTACTGGAGTAGTCCTTCCCCAAAAGTGTATTTCACAATGACTGACGTCAGCAGGATTGCCAAACTAGGGCATTTGAAATTGACTTTGAGGGACTAGCCTAAAATGCATTGCTCCCTACACAGACAGTGACACACACAATACATCCAGAACTGCCATTGGTGGGGAAGGAACCCTACCATGGTTCCAATTCACACTATAGCAGTACAAAGTTACAGGACGTGCTATGGAGATTATGGGGCTGCAACCTTCCAGGAGGTATATTTCTAGCTGCATGACATCAGCAGCCTTGCCAAAGGTGGGTATATGAATTGTAAGTGGTGTGAATACCCTAAAAGGGATTTCTCTCTGCCCAGTCATACATGCACACAAACACACAGTTGGCAGGTCTGGGGTTAGAATTCCCACCTAACTCCTTTATTACACTATGGCCATATGCTGTTACAGGATGTGCTACAGAGATTACTGGACTACAGCCATCCCAGAGGTGTATTTCTAGGTGGGTGATATCAGCAGCCTTGCCAAAGTTGGGTATGCGAATTGTAATGGGTGCGAGTAGTCTAAAATACATAGCTCTCTATGCAGTCAATGACAGACAGTCACACACACAGACTCACATACGCACAATTGCCAAGTCTGGGGTTTGACCTCCTACCTAGCTACTGTATCACACTACAACAGTATTCAGTTAAAGGATGCGCTATGGAGATTACTGGGCTACAGACTTCCCAGAGGTGTATTTCTAGGTGGTGACATCAGAAGCCTTGTCACAGGTGGGTATGTGAATTGAAAGGGGTGTGAGTAGCCTAAAAAGCATTGCGCTCTACACAGTCAGACATGCACACAAACACACACAGTTGCCAGCTCTGGGGTTTGAAATCCTACCTAATTAGTTTACCACACTACAGCAGTACAAGTTTATGGGATGCACTACAGAGATTACTTGGCTACAGCCTTTCCAGAGGTGTATTTCTAGGTGCATGACATCAGCAGCCTTGCCAAAGTTGGGTATGTGAATTGTAAGGGGTGTGAGTAGCCTAAAAAGCATTGCTCTCTATACAGTCAGACATGCACACAAACACACACACATACAGTTTCCAGGTTTCTGGTTGGAACGCCTACCTAACTAGTTTATCACACAACAGCAGTACGTAGTTATGGGATGCGCTACAGAGATGACTGGGCTACAGCCTTCCCAGAGGTGTATTTCTAGGTGGTTGAAATCAGCAGCCTTGCCAAAGTTGGGTATGTGAATTGTAAGGGGTATGTGCAGCCTGAAAGGCATAGCTCTCTACACAGCCAGTGACAGACAGACACACACACACATACGGACTCACAGTTGCCAAGTTTGGGGTTTGACCTCCGAATGACTTTATCACACTACAGTGGTACACAGTTATGGAATGTGCTACGGAGATTATTGGGCTACAGTCTTCCCAGAGGAGTATTTCTAGGTGGGTTACATCAGCAGTCTTGCCAAAGGTGGGTATGCGAATTTTAAGGGATGTGAGGAGCCTAAAAGGCATTGCTCTCTACACAGTCAGAGAGAGACAGACGCACACACGAACACACACTCACATAGTTTCCAGGTCTGGGGTTAGAACTCCTACCTAACTAGTTTATCACATTACAGCAGCATGCAGTTAGGGGATGTGCCATGGAGATTACTGGGCAACAGCTCTCCCAAAGGTGTATTTCACATTGGATGACCTCAGCAGGCTTATCAGAGTAGTGCTATGGGGTGGGAGGTGTGTGCATGGGCCATAACCCATTCATGTAGGGGTGACACGCCACATGCGGCCACACATGGGGTCATATGTCACAGGTACGTGTATACAGCTACTAGATGACTATGTCCTTGTACAGTCATGTTGCACAGCTGGCACGTGGACCACATAGTCTTTGGTGCTGACAGGTACTGGTCGCTAGTATCTGCAGTGAGTGACATCTGCACCTAATGTGTTTGGGGCCCTTTGGCTGTTTTCTGGGTGGGACAGGCCTGGATGGCTCCTTGTCACGGTCACCCTCTTCCACACATCTATGTCCATCTACCTTTGGCTTATTATAGTGTGTTGTCCTTACATGTATGTCTGTATTCCTATCCACTGTATGTGCAAGGCATAAGTGGTGCATACTGACAAGTGTCTGCCCTAACAATTGCAACTGTCAGATGTGTCTGGTCAACTGCTGTTTGCAAACATGGGCTTCATGTTTTTAAGTGTGTGAGCATGCCCAGCATGACCTTTCAATATGTTGATGACTGGCATTGCCTTCATTTCTCTACATGTGTAAGCATGCCAGTAAGGCCATCTGTTTTGCATGTGTGGATCATGTCCAGAGGTTTGTAATGCAGTGCTGACCTTTGTGTTGTACACTGACAT
This sequence comes from Protopterus annectens, assembly GCF_019279795.1. Taxonomy (NCBI): domain Eukaryota; kingdom Metazoa; phylum Chordata; order Ceratodontiformes; family Protopteridae; genus Protopterus; species Protopterus annectens. The sequence goes on from NC_056751.1 coordinate 469,650,161, forward strand.
GTAGCTTGCTGTGTCTGCAGAGTATCCATCGATCATTTGGCATTGACTGTTGCAACATGTCTGCATAGCGGGGGGAACACCTGACTATTTCTATGTTTCTACACAGGATTGGGGGGGCACACCTGACTGTTACTGTATTTCTATGTAGGATGGGGGGGGGGCAAACCTGACAATTGTACACATTTTCTAGGGCTGTACTGGTATATCATGTACTCCATTTCAGTCAGTAGTCTTACCTATCGCGCTGGCTAGAGGCATATGAGTGTACTACAGATCTTAGCTTATAATTACCTACATATTAGTTTCTGACTTCTTAGCTGTCACAACTGACTTCCCACTACCAGGCCTGCTGTAGTCTATGTAGGCCTGGGTGGGTGGTTACCCATAGCCCTCATTCAGAGGCCACAGTATAACATTTGTTTGTGTTTCTCTACACCTGCCCTGCTGGCTGTGACTGTTGTTGGGTATGTGACCCCCCCCTTCCTGACTGGCATGTGTGAGTCCCTTATCTTGTGGGTATCCCAGTATTGAGGGTGGTGCTGCAGGGCCGCCTATGTCGGATGTAGACAGTACACTCCCTATGCATGGTTAGGCACAGGTAGTGTATTGTTTGGCATCCCTTTTACTGTATGTGAGAGTCAGAGAGAGGTGCTATTCCCTGGGTCTCTCCCATGTCAGAGTATGTGCTATGCATTGCCTCTTTGCCAGGGCCAGAGCATACTGGGCACGCCTCCTTCTGCCTACTGGGGCAGGGTCAGGTTGTTCTCCTCTGAGTCACTCTGTGCCTGTGCAGGCCTTGGCATTGGTGGGGGGCTGTGTGGCCCTGTCCCATGCTGGTTCTGCTGCAGCTCTTTCTGCAGGATCATATTGTGTAGCATGGCACATACAAAGATGATTTGGGTACATGTAGTTGGTGAGTACTGCAAGGCTCCACCGGATGTGTCCAGGCACCGGAACCATGACTTGAGCATCCCAGACACACACTCTATTATGATTCTTGTTTGTGCGTGTGCCTCATTATGGAGTTCTTGTTCGGGTGTGTGTGCATTTCTGATGGGTGTCATCAGCCACTGCTCCAGTGCATATCCAGCATCCCCCACTAGGTGACCATGTGGGATGTCTATAATGGCAAATTTCTGGTACAGCTGCATCAGATGCCAGATGTGGGAATCGTGATTGCTTCCAGGGCAGCCAGCACACACATTCAGTATTATGCCCTGGGCATCGCACACAACCTGGCAGTTGATGGAGGGGAAGCCCTTGCAGTTGATGTAGACCCTACTATGCTCACAGTGTGGTGCTTTGATGCATATGTGCGTGCAGTCTATTGCATCCACTACCTTAGGGTGTTCTATTTGGTGGAAGATACATATATTGCTGGCCAATGCTTCACGGGTGATGGGGAAATATACATGCTCACCGACATGTGCTGACATAGCATCCAGGAACTGGTGGAGTACCCTGGATGCTGATGCCTGTAAAATCCCCATCATATCCCCAGTTGGCCTTTGGAAGGTACCTGTAGCTTGTATTCTTAGGCCTACACATACCTTGGTATCCACTGGGATGGGTTCCCTATGTTAGTTCTGTGTGTCAGACGTGGCCGGCACAGCTCAACAATTTGCTGTAGGAGGTCCCTGTCCACCCTATAGTGCTCCACTATCTCCAGCTCATGTAGCCCTTGGTAGGTTACCCTGGGTCTGTACACTCCTCTCCGTCTCCTCACTGTGGGTTGGTTGGCAGCATTCACATCCTCACCACCCTCAGCCTCTTCCACAAGTTGTATGATAGCTATTGCAGCCCCTAACATTTTGCTGTTGTGAGTGTTAAACATTCCCCAGTTGTTTACACCGGTGGTGTAGGGTGTTGGAAAAAACAGAGGGGTAGGTGTTTGCATAGTTTATAGTAGTGTTCTGGGCTGGGTTGGTCTGCTGCCTGTGTAATTGTCTGGTTCAGATATGTTTCACCTGGCAGCACACCTAGTACCCCTTGAACACCTCTCTACTGCTGTTTTCACTTCCCATTGCACTTCTGTTTCAGCCCGCAGGCATGCCACACAATCGGTGTACTCCAATGTACACACTGCTGCTATTTCCTGGTTTTACTTCCTTTATCTTCCTGTAGATCCTGGTGAGCAGCGCGCACACCCGCTTACACTTTGTCATAAGTGCTAGGCAGGTTTAGACACACCCCCTAGCTTAACTGTGCTAAGGTAGCAGCAACTCCGAGCCACACGGCTCCAATCCACTGTATGCCTGACACACCCACCCATGATGTCACCTACCCTATAGTCTTGCACTCGGCTATTCATACTCTTACACTGTTGGGACCTGCCTCACATGCTGGTGGAAATTGGGATTCACTATACTTCCCCTCATTTGCATAGGATTGCCTGCTAATGCATAGTTACATGTGTCACACTGAGCCGCCCCCCTTACCAACCACTATTAACTGGCCAGGTTGGCTTTTGCCTGCCATTGACTTGCATGGCAGAATACTGATTTTAGTTGGAATGCTTGCTTTATGTTTATTTTCTTATTTTCCCACTGATCCCATTTGCATGCTCCTGCCCTATGCTTAAACAGCTGTGATCGGTGGTAATAACATAAAAATTGTATTTTGGACGTTTTGCATTGTTTGCAATGCCAATGGTCTTATACTTGGCCATTGGCATACTTCCTCAATGATATGCAGCCTTTATTTGGAGCTGTCATGTCCCCGTTTTGGATTTTGCAGAACCGTACTCGGTTACTAACAGAGTACATTTCTTCATATTACGCTAGTCCTGCACGACCCTGTTTCCAGGTTCCTGGATAGCAAATTTACCTAATTTGTATGGTTTTCACCTGCAGATGGGGTAATCTGCATATGGGGGCTGGGAATGTGCAGCACTAGTGCTAGAGTGCTCGTGCACGTCAAATGAGAACGTATGTGGATCGCTCGGCCGCCATATTGCCAACATTACATCTTACACTAAGCATGCACACCGTGCAAGCTTTTGAGAGTCCGGGGGAATGTGTTAACACTGTATGTTATCTTCAGGTAATTTTCTCAGTGTCCCCTTAATGATTCAGTTGCACTGCACGGAATTTACATTGTATATATTCTTAGATGTATTTCCCTAACCCTGTTTCAATATTCTGTGTATTATTGAAGAACACTTTATTTAAATCCAATATACCTTTTAACTTTTTTCTCATTTCCTTTTTGTCATTATTGTAGCACCCTGTACTTGCATAGTAAGAACTCTCTAACTGATATCCTTTCATCCATTTTGCCATTCCTTATGTCATTGTAGCTCACTGAATCTACATCGCATGTACCATTTAGGTTGTTTCTCTCTATGGTGCCTGTACTGCTCTGTACTCTACTGTTCTCTGTGCTGCTCCTTCACACTTTTCTGCATTTTGTCTTTTTTCTTTCATGCTTTCCTTATCTGCAGTATTGTAGCATGCTGTGTTTGTATTGCATGTGCTGTTTAACATTTTTCTACTTTTTTATTCTCTGTACTTCTATTAGATGCAGTCTTTAGTTTGTCTTACCTTTTTCTTTATTTTCTGTATTCGACAGAATATAGTATTTACATTGTAAATACCCAGGGATTCAAGAAGCTCGGCGCAAGGATGGTTTTAGCCTTGCAACGAGCATCCTCACTACAGATGGTGCAGCAGTGCCATATGAATATGTATGGGGGCGCACCACTGCACCGTCAACATGCACAGGAAACGTTTGCAAGTGCAGGGGGCATGTACAAGTGCTCTACGGAGGGGTAAACATGCCCCGACAGTTGCACAACCAACTATGCTTAATAGTAGAGCCCGCCTCTAATAGTAAGTCAGTAATTCAGTGTCCATGGATACCGAAATGTATGCTAAGCATACAAGAGTGTCCATGAACAGTGAAATAAAATCGAAGTA
>NC_056751.1:469656577-469879077 GCF_019279795.1 Protopterus annectens
AAGCAATAAACATGAAACACGTAGCATGACCTTCCACCCCCTCCCCAGCCGGACACGGGAAACATACACACAACCCCAAAAACTATGTAAATAGTCCACTGCTCCCTAGACCACAGGCAGGATACAACCGGTAGGGTACACAGTGCACCCATGAAATCTAATCTTGGAACACAGACAGGAGCATCCCTTGTGGGACACCCCAAAAATTGACAAGACCAAAAGAAGGTGATACACCGAACATTCTGGCCGGGGTGTATACATACTCAGAATATAAGGGTGGGAAAGCCTGATGATCAATGGGTCAAGACAATTGTATGACATGGGTCCTGTGAAGTGGAGAATGGGCAGCATGTAGTGGTGTGTTGAGAACTGACCAGGACCCAGAGTAAGGATGGGTGCTGTAGAGGAGGTGCTGGTGGGGGAACTATGGGTAGCTAGTTATGGGTCTAGGTGTGCAGGTGTTGGCTGATATGGGCCTATATGGACAGCTCCAGGGATGTAAGCAAATGTGTTCATTGGGCAGAGGCATCACACAACGAGCAGCCATGCCCACTACGAGTCATACAGCAATATATAAATATATACATGTATGCATACATATACAGCTATATCTGTATTTGGTAATGTATATATATATATATATATATATATATATATATATATATATATATATATATATAGATATATGTGACTGTAAATATACACATGTATATAGTATATAGCTAGGATATGATACAACAGTTACGAATTACATATGTTCACAGGCCGTGCATATGGGGGTGAGGGATCCAATAAACAAACGTGTAACACATAGCATCAACCCCCCCCCCCCCTCCCCAGCTAGGCCGGTGAGACATACAGACACACAATAAAAGTAAACACATGACTTTTTCCCAGACCACTGGCAGGATACTACCAGTGGGAGAGACCTGCCAGGTCTAATCTTGAAACTAAGACATCAGTGTCCCTTGTGGGACACCCAAAAATTAATGATCATCGGAGTCAGTCCCTGTAATGATTCATCAAACCAGGCTGTAGACGTACACATTTCAGTAGGTTGTGTAAGCCTGATAACCCATGGGTCAACACAACGTATGACATGTGTCCCAACACGTGGAGAGTGGGCAGTGTGTAGTGATGTGTTTATACCCCACCTGCACCCACAGTAAGGATGAGTGCTGTAGAGGAGGGGCAGGTGGGGGAACTATGGGTATGCAATTATGGGCCTAGGCGTGCAGGTGTTGGCTGATGCAGTCATATTAGGACCACCCCGGGGATGTAAGTAATATTCTGAAATGGGCATAGCTTACGCCCATACCTCTCAACCCCTAAGAGTAAATCCACTGGACAGGACATAAACCACTGGGGGAACAAATAGGGACCATACCTCTGAACTGTCCCCGATTTCCAGGGACGCCCCTGATTTTGACTCAAATTCTAAATCTGTCCCACTTAATCCCTCCTAAAACTAGTGGCATTTGGAGGAAAGGTGGTGAATTACACTTAATGAATAATAACAACAATTAAGAGTTATAAACATCATTTACCTCAGAAAATGTGTATGAATTCATATGCTCTGAGTCTATCAATGTGTCAGGTTAATAGCACTAATATTTAAATGTGTCCCTGATGTTGTTATGACATGTCCCTGATTCAGTTGGTATTTGTCCCCAATCATTTGAAAGGTCTGATAGGGACAGAAAGCACATATTCCACTTACAACCTTAGAAAGATGATAGAATATTATGTATGCAGTAGCATGACTCGGCTGAAGGATGTGGATTCCAAAACCCAATTACTTGTTTGTATTGAAGAGTGTCATTTCCCATGTATTAGCCAGACAGGTGCAGATTGTAAGAGGAACACACCAATAATATGAATCAAACTCTGGACAGGCCACGGAATCCGTACAGTCAAACGACATGCTTTCGCCTAATGGGCAGCCATTCCCGATATTGTAGGCATGTAATCCAATGTAATAGGCATCACAAGGTAATATCGTAGTCCTCACTTCCACCCAGGGGTGTGAGTGACAGATGCAAACACCAAATGCAGTGCATTGGCAAGTGCGGGAGCAAGCGGGTGTAAGCTTGTTTGGCCGCTGGTATGCGAGTATTACACTGGTGAAGCAATGTAGAGGCTAACTGAGTGAAAGAATCTGAAACCGGAGGTTAGCATTGCTTAGCTATGCACAAACCCATGCACACCCGCTCACAACTGCTTTAATGTGCCTTAATCACTCCGTATCCAATGGCCTGGTTCTGCCCAGCAACAAATTAAACGGCCTCTGCAAGGCTCGAAACCAGGACCCTGCACACACAGCTAAAGTGATTTACTACTAAGCCATGGCAGATATACAGACATCAGATGTTATCACAAACATATCATCCAGCACAGTCATGCAACAGTATAGGAAATGTATTCCATCATGTATATGTTTGTGTGTGTGTTTATGTCCAGATATAGATACATACATATATATAGATATATCAAGAACATCCCATGTGACAACAAAGCATTACAAAGGAATGAAAAGGGAAACACCAGCAATGCCTGTATTATGTAGTGGTGTTGTACTATGCAATATCAAGACTCCCTCAGACAGGCATGTGTCATTAATACACACAGACATTTGTACATTGGCCAAATACATCACTCTGTGCATTTTATTTACATTAACACAACATTTCTTGTCCAATCATTATGTGAGAACAGTACTCTTGCAAGGTGCTGTGTGCAACATCATCATCATGAAATAGGTAAATGATGTAACCATAGAGGGACCGGTAGTGTTGTGTGTACAATGGGGTTGTCTGCATCACGTGTACCTGGAACCTTTGGGAGTCATGTGCATACCAGGATCGTGTGTCTAAGAGACAGGGGTGAGGACAACTGGAGTATGTTGTGGTGCATATTAAAAAAGTTACATGTGTCCAGTGGACACGTGTGTGAAATGGACAGCTATGTATGGGGCAAATGTTGTTCTAGGAACAGATTGGCCTTTTGTTTCTGTAGGGTGAGAGTGGGATGTGGGGGAAGGAGAGTAGGTATGCTCGTGGAGAATAGGTTGGGTAGGATGACAGACAAGACAGCATACAGGGTCGGTATATGACACATGTGAGGGGATACACCTGGGATGGGGAGGGGTGATCGGCAGTCATAAGCCCATGAGCCCCCAGATGGAAACAGTGGATGGAGGTCCCCAGCCATGGGCAGCCACCACTGCACCAAACAGCCACAAAGGTGGCTGTGCTGGGGGCTGTCTAGGAGGGGCAGGCTCACCCTGTAAATGTGACACTCTGCCCTTGAGCTGGCGTATCTGGCCTTGAAACCCTTTATTGAGCCCCCTACGCACCACGTGTGGGACTGTATAACAGCAGACAAGTTCCTGTCTGGACCTGCTCCCAGGTGGGACAAGCCTCATCCTCAGTGGCGGTTCCACCAGAAGGTGGTGCAGAGCCAACAGAGGTGGAGGTCCAAGGCTGGGCCCCAAATGTGCTGGTGCCCGGTGCCATGGCCAGCTGAAGTGGGACAGGAGGTTCTGCTGGGACCTCCAAACCCATACAGCCTATGGTGTTGCAGTTTTAACACAGATATGGCTTAGTAATAGTCAACAGCATTCAGGATTACTTATAATAGCATGCACAGATATGACCATCAACCCAACACAACAGATGGTATACATTTGCAGAGGGAGCCCAACACATGCATATATACTGCATGACATCTGTACAAAGTGTAGAAGACTTGTGACTGCAGCTATGAACAGTGGCCCATTATTGGCATGTCACTGAGAACCTCAGACAGTGACTGTCATACCACTGTTTCATGTGACATATGTCCAATCAGGGATGCAATGGCAGTAACGCTCATCACTATCACCATGTACTGACTGCAGTCCTCACACTATGCTTCAACAGTTCACAGATATGTGTTCAGTGAGTAACACAGGAAACAAATGGTTCCACACACTGACCAGTCCACAGATGGCCCTACAGTTGGGGGTTCCCTCACAAACAGAGCCCTGTCTTGTCACTTTTAAAACATGCAGAATAGCCATTACCACACACAACTTGTTGAACTGGCAGTAGTCTCAATGAAGCATAGCTACACTTGCTGTAGTCACTGTCCTGTCTTTAGGCTATTTTCCACTGTGTATGTTGTTTGAGGAATATCCAGATATCATATTTGATGCTGTTTACCAAACACCAGATCCAGGTTCCACTCACAGCGACTGTCATGGGCAAACACCAACATGATGTTCCTAGATATTGTGCTGTGTTTCTATGCAATTGGCTATGGGAACATCACCACAGCTGTTCCACATGCAATCAGCTAGAGGACAGCAATAGGTGTAGAGGCCATCACCTGATCATGACCATCACTTACAAAACACAAGCTGCTGCTGAGCAGGTGTACAACTCCACATCCACCAGAGAATGTGTGGAGGACAGACAGAGGCAAAGTACATCAGAGAAGGGCTTGGAGACTAAAACTTAAGCATCATCTGTCATACACCTACCAGTACAGGGGTTCAAACCCCTGACTGACTAGCCATTACTTTTACAAGTGCATGCAGTTACTCCATGTGCCACAAAGTTGACATGTTGGTGTGCTGTAAGAACATATATGTGTGCTGGTGAGCGACATCTGCAACAGAGATATAGTAGACATACATTAGGTGTAGCACACATGGCTGTTCACATGAACGGATGTCACTGTCAACACAACCACACTCTCTAAGGGACTCAGACACATTGCCACACTTAGCCAGGCCCACAAATACACTTCCTAACTACTTAGTTTGCCACACTGTAGTAATGCACAGGTACTACATGTACCACAGGGGAAATCCGCAGGTTCTATGGGCTAGAGCATGTGAACGTGTCCGACAGCAGTTGGTATGCCAATGGAAGTTATACTGGGTGTGACTGTGGTGGGCTGCATCATACCCCACACACAGACACAAGGTGCCAGTACTGACATGCATGTGTGCATTGCTTCATGGGTGTGTAGTGGTTGGCTGTGCAAGATGGCTGTATAAGGCTGGGTGAGGGGTAATCCTTGGCATCAGGCCACCTGACAATGGTGTGCAGTGTGGTACAGGTGTGTAGTGTCTGCAATGTCCCACACAGATGGGTATTGTATGAACTGTCCTGTCATCCTGGTTACCATTGTGTATGGCCATTGCTTTGCAATGCATGCCATGTCTGTGTTTGATAGTCCTTGACATGGACATTACTTGGGATTTGCATGTCCCACAATAATGTACAGTGACATGTACAAGTGTACCTGGTTTGGCTGGCACATGTTGTGTACACAGACTGTTATCCTCAGATATGCCAATACTGGCCTGGTGTGGCAGGACCTGCTTATAGACAGCAGGTTGACCCTGCAGGTGCATTGATAGCATGATACAGGTATTCCCTGGTGTCAGTGGCATCTGTCCATAGAGGGCATGTATGTAAGGCATTGTATGGCCTCTGTGGATCACATTTGATGGCACCACATATGTTGCAGGCATCCGGTGGGAAACATAGTGAAGGCACATTGTCTGCAATTATGTGTCTATTGTACTGCTGGACAGGGTGCCATGCCCTCTGCAGCCCACTGCAATCACACCATGCCTACTATCTGTCATCACTGTGCAGGGTACTAGCCACATAGTGGGATATTCTAGGGAAATGTATTTGTGTATGACACATGGGTTCAGAACGTATTCCAGGTAATAGTAGGGTCACATACTTTGTTCACCAGGCCTTTTGCCAGATGTAGGGGTATGGCTTGCCAACACTGTCCCTTGGGTGATTGACAACTGTACTCCTCATGAGGTGGACATTGTGACATATAATACAGACACCATATAAGAAAACTGCAAAATCTGCTCCCCAACATTTCCAGTGGTTAGACACTCACAGCCACCTCTACACAGGCACTGACTGCCAAACACACACACACACACACACACACACACACACACACACACACACACACACACACACACACACACACACCTGCCATGTCTTGGAATAGAACCCGTACCTAACTAGATTTTCACACTACAGCAGTCACAGCACGCGCTACAGAGATTTTTGGGTTGCAGTAGTCCCAGAGGTGTATTACTAGGTGGGTAACATCAGCAGGATTGCCAAAGGTGGTTATGTGAATTGTAAAGAGTGTGCATACTCTAAAAAGATTTGTTCCTTTCTCAGGCAGACAGACAGATGCACACAGTTGGCCTGTCTTGGAATAGAACCCCTATCTAACTAGTTTATCACACTACAGCATTACGCAGTTACAGCAAGCGCTAGAGAGATTAGTGGGTTATAGTAGTCCCAGAGGTGTATTACTAAGTGGGTGACATCAGCAGGATGCATACTCTAAAAAGATGTTTCTTTTTCAGGCAGATACACCGTAGGTTTGTCTTGGAATAAACCCCCTACCTAACTAGTTTATCACACTACAGCAATATAGAGTTGCAGCACACACTATGGGGAATACTGGATTACAGCAGTCCCAGAAGTGTATTTCTAGGTGGATGACATCAGCAGGATTGCCAAAGGTGAGCATGTGAATTGTAAAGAGTGTGCATATTTTAAAAAGCATTGCCACTTTTTCAGGCAAATACACACACAGTTGGTCTGTTTTGGAATAGAACCTCTACCTAACTAGTTTATCACACTGCAGCAATACGGAGTTACAGTACGCGTTACGGAGAAAACTGAGTTATAGCAGTTCCAGAGGTTTATTTTTAGGTGGGTGCGATCAGCAGGATTGCCAAAGGTGAGTATGTGAATTCTAAAGAGTGTGCCAAAGAAGGGCATTTCAAGTGTACTGCGAGTTGTACAAGTCTGTTATCTGCGTGTACCCTGCTGCTTACTGTCACAAAAACACAGTTACACCCACTTACAACTGCTTAACAGTGTCATATTCAGTCCTAATTGCCAGTATTAACAAGGTTTTCAGGTTTTGAACCATGGACCATGCACACTGAGGTTACTGGATGTATCACTGACCCATCGGGATTGCATACATGTTGCATGGAGTTTATAATGCACATCTTACTACAGGTATTCCACAGTACTGAAAACAAATGTGACAGTCACTTTGTGTACATATGTACAGTACCCTTGAATGTACTGTACTCTGTGAAACAACAAAGACAAGTCTACATCTGTACAACTGTCATAACGATATATATATATATATATATATATATATATATATATATATATATATATATATATATATATATGGGTCTACTACTAATTACCGACATGACGATTCCCCGACAGAAAACTCACCGACGCCAGATGACCGACAACACACAAACCCGACACAAACCCGACAACGCCAAAACACGAACACCATTACACCGACACACGGGGCGTAAACAACACGCGACACTACATAGCATACACACTAGCCCTGACCCAAACCCTAACCCTAAGGTCCGACACTATCGCACACTTCACCTACCTGCACCCTAACCCTAACTCACTTAACCCACCCCTAGCCCAAGCTCCGACACTAACGCACACATCACCTACCTGCACCCTAACCCTAACTCACTTAACCCACCCCTAGCCCAAGCTCCGACACTAACGCACTTCACCTACCTGAACCCTAACCCTAACTCACTTAACCCACCCCTAGCCCAAGCTCCGACACTAACGCACACTTCACCTACCTGCACCCTAACCCTAACTCACTTAACCCACCCCTAGCCCAAGCTCCGACACTAACGCACACATCACCTACCTGCACCCTAACCCTAACTCACTTAACCCGTCCCTAAACTACAGTCCCTCACTAGCACACACTTACCTTACCCGAACCATACCTCCGACACGAACACACACTCACCTTTCCCACAGCCTAACCCGACATCCCACAATCTCGAGCACTTACCTGACCGCTCCTAACTCCGTCACCATCGCACACTTACCGCGTCCTTGTCGGTCTTTCCGCTGTCGGCAAATCACCCTGTCGGTACACTTACCTGTCGGGCAGCTGGCGTCGGTGAGTTTTCTGTCGGGGAATCCGTGTCGGTAATTAGTAGTAGACCCATATATATATATATATATATATATATATATATATATATACATATATATATATATATAAATATATATATATATATATGCACCTACGGGATGTTTACACACACACACACACACACACACACACACACACATATATATATATATATATATATATATATATATACATATATATCTACAGCTATAGCTATATATATATATATCTATATATATCTATATCTATATATATATATATATATATATATATATATATATATATATATATATATGCACATGTCTGAACACCCTTTGTGACACAGAAGGGTGCCAAAGGAACTGACATGTACACAAAACAGAGGCATCTCTTGTGTTATAACATTTAAATCTTACTCAGTTCACCAGATAAGGGATGGTTGTTGTCTATGTGGAGTTTGGGGTGAGGAATGATGGCTAATGTAATCTACCCCGGGGATTGTGGAGTTTGGGTGGGGGAATGATGGGTATGGACCTACACCCCGACAACCACTTCTGTGTCACTGATCAACAGTGGTACAGGAAAATAACATACCCAACTGTAGTTGTGCTTGACTGTGTATTCTTTACCATTCCTAACTATGTAATACTTTGTAGACACCAGTCACCACAGAGATGGCTACCATGGTTGCTAAAAGGCATTACACATGTGTATGCCTGGCTACAGGGTAGTCACACACACAAACACGCACACACTTGCCAGTATTGTGCATACACGTCTTGCCCATGTAAAGGTAGCTAGTACAGTGGTATGCAGTTGGGGTATATGCCACAGAACACATATAATTACACTTACTCTGATTCCACTTCTAAGCTGGGTGACATCACAGGACTGATTACTTGTAGTGGGGAGGGGGGAAGAGAGAGGTTTCACAGTTGACAAGGATAAAGGCAGGTGCAAAAGGTGGTATCTCTTTGGACTGCAGCAAAACCCACTGTCATGACAGGATGCAGACACAAATACACACAGACAACCAGCCATTTGCTGACACACACACTCAGGTATTTGCTGAAACACACACACACTCAGCCATTTGCTGACACACACATTCAGGCATTTGCTGTCACACACACAAACACATGCACACAGTTGCCAGTGGTGGGATCAGACCTCCTTCCTATCTACAGATCACTATTACAGTACTATGCAGTTACAAGACACGCTACAGAGATTACACATTCCAAGGCAGTCAGAATGCTCTTCTAAGATTGAGGACAACAGGGAGACTGACAGTCATGAAGTACATAGCTGTAAACCTGTGTGTTTAAAGTAGGTGTCCATTACAACCTGTATGCACAAACAAGACACATCATCTGCAGGTAGTACATAGGTAGGCCTGAGAGGTATAGTTATAGCACAACAGGAACTTGAACTGGAGTATGCCCATCTGTGGAATGGACAACTACTATCACTCTACAGGGTTACAGTGGGCATGCTCATACACTTAGTAGCACAGGGCCATTTGGGATGCACTATGACTACAACTACACAAGGTTATACTGGGCATGCTCATACACTTAGTAACAAAGGGCTTGTTGGATGCAATGACTCAAATTACACAAGGTGGCAGTGGGTACGCTCATACATTTAGTAGCACAGGTCTGTTTGGGATGCACTCCGATTCTAACCACAGAAGGCCACAGTGTGCATGCTCATATACTTACATTTACAGTACACATTGTAATGGACTCCTATTGTAAACACACAGGTTTACAGCTATGTACATCTTACATCTTACCTGTCCGTATATATGCACATCATACTGGTTTACTACCTGATACCTGTATGTGGCCAGTAATTGAGATATCTGTGTCTGTGCTGTGTGATACACATGCATACATGTACATGAAGTACTGACATATATACGTTAAGTATACACAAGTATACACAAGTATACACAATCATGCATGTGTGGACGTGACGGACAGACAATAGGTTAACTGGGTCACACAGGTGGATGCTACCTACAGCATGTGTCACACACCTTGCTGCCCTGAAAGGCATATGTTGATAGCAGGTTGTGGACAGTGGCATTATACGTGGAACAGTGGCATGTGCAAGCATAATGTGTGAGCCACATTGTGCAATGGTACTGAGGTGCAGGTGTCAAGATGACCCTTTCTGGCTGTGTTAGTAGTTGTTATCATTAGCAGGACTGCTAACCTAAGTATATCTCACATTGATCATATGCACAATTTCTGCTGCTGTCCATCACCTTACATGAGGCATTTGCTACCAAGCACATTACTGCCACTCACAGTGATGTCATGGTATGAGTGGCAATTGCTAGACCAAAACAATGAGCCAATGTCCTGCTGTTATTATGAGGTTGTCCAGTGTCTGTCGTTCTGGGCTGTCATGACTGAACGACAAGCCTTCGACACAGAGCACATGCATCCATGTTTCACGTGTGTGTGGATAATACCTAGGTCACATTTACCCATATAGCCGCATTCCAAGGCAAATGTCTTACACACAGAAGTAACACCCTGACACCTACAAGACAATTGCATTGGATGCTTATGCTAACCAGTGCTAGATGTGTGGCTTTAGTAATCCACTTGCTCAATGTAGAACCTACAGTGAGGAATACTGACTGTGCAGTGAGGAACACCTGGCTGAAGGCTCTGTAGTGCATAATTGCACTACCATCATATAACTCAGATCCAGACATGTGGGCCATAACAGTGGTATGGACCATTCCAGGTGGTGGTGTCCACATATTCATAAAGGCTACTCACATGTAAAGACCACTACTCTGACATAACTCTCACAGATGAGTCAGGTACAGGTGACAGTGGCAAACGCTGCATTCTAGGTTATATCCTCATATACATCCACCATCTTGTCCTCAGACTACCAACACACATCCATATGTGGTATGACATAGTATGGTAGACCACCAGATAACCTGTGATTGGTGAACTGCACCTAGGCCTACATCCACTGTACAAAGTACCCATGTACAGACACAGCTGCATAATGTATTATGCAATGCTATGATACCACTGTTTGTAACCAGCTCAGTTGTACACATAGGGTCCCTCGGAGGTTGTCAGCATTAACAGAGTTGACTGTTGCTGTACACCAGTAAACAACACCCTCATGGTTTGATATGACCTAACTGTACCTGCCCTGGATATGTACATCCCACACTCATACAACATAAATGACATTACCATAGCTTCCGTTATCCTTTCTACATACAGGTGGCTACAGTCGTTACACACATGCACATGGCAGATAGCATGCTAACAGTACATAATGTTTGATATCTATGTTAACAGAGGTAATATTCCCTCTCTACTGGTCACCCATGACAGCTATCATATCATACAACACCCCATGTGGCATGTATGTCATTAGACATGTCCACCTAATGCAATGTCTACAAATATACCCAAATAACAGGGTCATAGGACCTGCACAAGGCCTGTATTGACAGACCCAGGGAAATCCAGCTCTGCTCTGTATGCTCCTAAGTAGTCACAGGTGATATGTTCATGACATGTACAGCCATGTGTGACCACAGTTCTTATATATACCCCATGTTAACAATTGCAAGCCATGCATGCTGTGTGCTGTCTGGACATTAGCCGTAGTACCACAATAGCCAGTACATGCTGGGGTGGGATGCTTACAAGCCACAGAACTCGCACATGCTTGAATGAGTGTACTGCCTAGCCTAACTCTTCCAGTAAACATGAGGTGTGTGTGTCAAATATGATGTGCTCACTGTTGACCATTACAGTGCCCTGGCTTCACCATGGCACTGTCAAGTAACAGTTTGTAGGAGCATGACATGGAATAATGCTGTGTGTGTCTTGCTGATATGTGCTGTTGTCATATATGTACACTTGGCTACTCAGTGAAGGTGGTTGTGTCCTACCAGTACATGAATACAACATCCATTATGGTGTAATGCTCGGCTATGTTTCACACATGGTGTGGGGAAGGTGTGGAATGTATCCTCTTGACCTGCTAGTGCACTTACTGATGTAGACCACATATGTGTACATGTATTGATGTTTCTGTAGATTCCATGTGTGTGCAGTGTCTGATGTTTGAAGGTGACTGTTGTCTTAGTACAGCATGCTGTTGCAATACAGCCTCAACATTGTCAACTGATGATATGCTCTAAGTACAGTAAGCTGTACATGAGGTATGGACAGATGTTTGGACATGACTACTAAGTGGTAGTGGTGGGGCTAATTTGCAGATGAATGATTACTGAGCACAGCTCACTGGTGTGTTACAACCATTCCTACAATAACTTGTGTAACTGCTAAGGTCAGGTTTTATTAATTGAAGTGGAAGACAGACAATGTAGAATGCAGTAAGGGTGACACTGAAGGCAAACCTCTTGACACCTGTAACAGTAATACCTCCCATGTGCATATATTGTGCATATATCAGTACAGTTGGCAAAGGAAAGAGTCAGTAAGCTTTGTAACAAATGCGATAGTGCTGTACTTCTGTAATACCTATCATGAGATAGGCAGTTGTTTGATTCACAGTACTGGTACAGAGTGAAGTGTAGAAAGAATGGCATAGGCAGGTGGTTGAACCTCACACATGTCAAGTGTCTGTATATGTGTGACATAGGTGTACATCTTTGTGAATGCCACAGTGTGTGTGTGTGTGTGTGTGTGTGTGTGTGTGTGTGTGTGTGTGTGTGTGTGTGTGTGTGTGTGTATGGCTGTCCATGTGTATGGCTGTCTGGTCCCTGGAGTGAGGCTGTATTTTACCATAGTGAAATGTTAATGTCCCCTCCCCCATCCACTCAATGCAGTCTAGTATCCCTGTTGATATCATCAATCTTAGACAGACATTCTAACGACCTGTTAACATGTACACCCTGGGGTGTGACCTGTTGTTACATAGCCAACTGATGGACCTCCCTCCCCACATACACTCACTGCACTGTAGTATCCCTGTCGACGTCCTCAATCTTAGGCCATTCCGACTACCTGTACATGTGTAATCTCTGTGGCACGTCTTGTAATTGTGTAGTACTATAATGATGATATACACATAGGCAGGGGTTCTCATCCGAACACTGGCAACTGTGTGTGTGCATCAGAGTGTGTGTTACTGTGTCTGTGAATCCCTTAGTGCATGGGTGTGTCAGTGTTTGCATGCTGTCATGGCAGTAGGTATTACTGCTTCCCAATGAGAAGCCACTATTTCCACTGGCCTTTACCCTTGTCATCCACCATATCACTCTTTTACCTCCTCCCCACTCCAGGTAACTATACCTGTGATGTCACCCACTATGGATGTGACGGCTCTGAACACAGTAGCTTACTACACAGCTATCATGCTCTTGGAGCATTATAACAGTAAACATAATTGAAACATGGGAGATTATAACTCTGATGTGGAAGCTACAAAGTGCATGCAGGTATTGTCATACAGACCTATGAGTAGTCAACATGTACATATGGGACATCCCCCGGCACATGCAACTACACCTGAAAGAGGAAGGCAGAACGTCAAGATCAACATGCTGTTAGTGTTGTTGCACATGATGCATATTGTCAAATGTACAAAATGCATTCTAAAACTGTAATACATGGTATGTCTGCTGCCTGTCAACACTACTCAATAATATTAATCTACAATTGTCTACTTAGTATGTTCACCCTGTGCATCAGACCATATGAGCATGTCCCTGCACCAATGGTGTGGAAGACAGGGATGTAGCACGGGCAACATCATATGCACAGGGTGATAATGTTTGCCATAGACCTAGGCTGTGCCATTGGATGACATCATGTATGTTTGTTAGGGCCTGTGATATCATTGGGCATGTGTGGATGTTATGCGTGTGTGTGGAGGTGCCCTACATTTGTTTCCTGTGTGTGTGTGTGTGTGTGTGTGTGTGTGTGTGTGTGTATGGCTGTCCAGGTGTATGGCTGTCTGGTCCCTGGAGTGAGGCTGTATTTTACCATAGTGAAATGTTAATGCCCCCTCCCCCATCCACTCAATGCAGTCTAGTATCCCTGTTGATATCATCAATCTTAGACAGGCATTCTAACCACCTGTTAACATGTACACCCTGGGATGTGACCTGTTGTTACATAGCCAACTGATGGACCTCCCTCCCCACATACACTCACTGCACTGTAGTATCCCTGTCGACTTCCTCGATCTTAGGCCATTCCGACTACCTGTACATGTGTAATCTCTGTGGCATGTCTTGTAATTGTGTAGTACTATAATGATGATATACACATAGGTATGGGTTCTCATCCGAACACTGGCAACTGTGTGTGTGTCAGAGTATGTATTACTGTGTCTGTGAATCCCTTAGTGCATGGGTGTGTCAGTGTTTGCATGCTGTCATGGCAGTGGATATTACTGCTTCCCAATGAGAAGCCACTATTTCCACTGGCCTTTACCCTTGTCATCCGCCATATCACTCTTTTACCTCCTCCCCACTCCAGGTAACTATACCTGTGATGTCACCCACTATGGATGTGACGGCTCTGAACACAGTAGCTTACTACACAGCTATCATGCTCTTGGAGCATTATAACAGTAAACATAATTGAAACATGGGAGATTATAACTCTGATGTGGAAGCTACAAAGTGCATGCAGGTATTGTCATACAGACCTATGAGTAGTCAACATGTACATATGGGACACTAACCGCAAACACCGACATCCCCCGGCACATGCAACTACACCTGAAAGAGGAAGGCAGAACGTCAATATCAACATGCTGTTAGTGTTGTTATACATGATACATACTGTCAAATGTACAAAATGCATTCTAAAACTGTAATACATGGTATGTCTGCTGCCTGTCAACACTACTCAACAATATTAATCTACAATTGTCTACCTAGTATGTTCACCCTGTGCATCAGACCATATGAGCATGTCCCTGCACCGATGGTGTGGATGACAGGGATGCAGCACAGGCAGCATCATATGCACAGGGTGATAATGTTGGCCATAGGCCTAGGCTGTGCCATTGGATGACATCATGTATGTGTGTTAGGGCCTGTGATATCATTGGGCATGTGTGGATGTTATGCGTGTGTGTGGAGATGCCCTACATTTGTTTCCAGTGTGTGTGTGTGTGTGTGTGTGTATGCATGCACATAGGTCTGGCATGTGGCTGGCCTACACAGGGGTATTATTGACAGCTGCAGACTGTACAAGGCAGGTTTCACAGTTCACGGTGTCCGGCCATGGCCACGTGACCTGCACCTGCCAGGGGTTGCACTGGCACTACCAGGCAGAGGTCCAGATTGGGTACTGTCTGATGGCACATGTCCACTGGAATTGTGTCCCTGTTGGGACCGTCCAGGACCATGTGCACATGGCCTGCTGTGTCCTGGTGTGGACTGCACAGCACCAGCTGCACTGCTGCTGCTACCGTCACTATGGGAGCAGGTATGTGCAGTAACATGTTCACGTAGACCTTCAACAGATGATGTAGCGGGCCTACGTCCATGTGCCCAACACCTCACTCCCACCAGATGTTCCAGCACAGACATTCCATGCTCATGGATTGACATGCCACGGTCAAGGACTCACACCATGTCACCCAATTGTCTATCCAAAACATCTGCAAGATGATGGTGAGCATTTGCAAGTGCCTGGATGTTGTCAGTTAATGAATGGATAGCAGCCCTCTGAAGCCTCAGACCATCTCTGTTATGCCATTCAGCATGTGCCTGTGCCTCCATTATGGCCTGAAACATGCGTCTGGTGACTCCAGCTGATGTGCTTTGTCTCACAGGGGCATGTTGGCCAGTGTTCCTCCTAAGAGCAGTGCTGGGCACATGCCTGTGTGGGACATCACCAGTCCGTTCACTGGGATCATGGTGTGCAGGCACACCTTACATAGTCTTCACACTTCCCTGTTCCATGCCACCACCTGCCAACTGTCCTTCCTCTATGGCCAGTGGTGATAGGATATGTGTAGGCAGGGGAACTGTGTGCGTGGATGAGTGGTATAAATGTGGAATGGCAACCAATGGCACAGATTCAGCCCCTGACAACCCTGCCTGTGCCTCAATCACACTATCATCATCCCTGCTAGAGTCTGTGGGCACATTAACATCAGGTGGACTGCAGGAGGGCAACGCACCTACATCAACACCTGTGGGGGGAAGACAAGAACTGTACATTACAAGTTATACCAGACAGACACACACACAGACACACGCTACATGCAGGTGATATGGCAGATGGCATTCAGCTTATACAATTATAGTGGTAGTTATCATACACCCCAGAGTTGCACACAACAGCATGCATGTGTTATAGCAGATGGAATGCACCTTACACAATTATAGTGCTGGTTAGCATACATACATGTATTGCACCATTTGTGTAATTAGCCTGTGCCCCATAACCGCAGCATAATGCATGCACTTTGCACCATTGCACTGCACTGCCATGGTGTGTGAAACATACACCACATATTAACAGACCATCGCTGACCTTTGTACATCTGCCACTGATGTTTTGTGTTGGCCACTGCCCCTATGTGTGAGGACTTCAGCAGAAGACTATGTCAACTGAATAATATGTTTGCCTGAGCCCTAGCTTGCATATCTCCCTCAAAGTAGTGCATGTATGTTCAATATTATTCTGCCTACCCCTGAGCTGAGTCTACAGACATTGTGCATGTGGCTGTCCACACATGTTCGACATGGCTGTCCCTACTTTGCAATGGTGCCACAGACCTGTACAGGTTTACAGTACACCGGCCTGATTTGTGGCATATGACCTTTCCAATCACATGTAGTATGACATATCTTCTGCTGAAGTGTTGAATGACATGCATACATGTGTAACACAATGGTGTCCTTTCCAATCTACAGTATGGTAATGGTGTCCCAATGCAGGGACGTGTTATACTAACATGGGCCTTCAGCTGACGCAATGTTGTCTGTCCACCCTACAGATATGCAGTGACATACTGCACATTGAGCTGATGTGCATAGCCATTGCAGGGCATCATGTGGCTTCACAATTGCTATACAGTGTGAGTTATTGACACAGTTCATAGTCATGACTATGTTCGCATACAATACATATCTAATGTGGAATGTGGCCCATGTCACTGAAGTGTATACACACTAAACCTTAATGTGGAATGTGTGACACAGGTAACAGAAGGGTATACGGATGACACCCCTGCACATCTGCAACCATATTACTGATGCCTGGCAACTATGCCCACACATTGTTAACTTAGCAGTACTCTATGTCCCACATGCCATCTGTGTACCTCACACACATGAGGAGCAGGCTTGACAGTGATGTCTGACACCAGCAAGGTGAATGTACTGTATCTGTGGCCTGATGTGGTTGTATGTGTATGTTGTGCAACACAAGTATGTATTTGGATACTGTATAGGTGAATGCTTTCATGTCATGACACACTCAAGATGTTCAAGACATGTTATGTGGCGGTTTCATGTTATGCCTACACAGGCTGTGCATAGGCCTGTATGATGTTTAGTGTTTCACATCTGCAATATCACCATTACACAAATGCCACAGTTGTATTGTGATGAGCTAATGTACAACAGGGTGTACACACATGTACATCACTCACTTCTACTGTGTGTGTTGCTTCATGTCTCTGGCCATCCTCCATGGCCATGTGTACACATGTTCTGTCCAATGGTTGCGATGGCCATCTTATTTCACATGTAAGTGTTATCCCATATGACATACACCCATAGATGCCATATGCTCCACTGAGGACAGGGTTATGCAGACAAAGGTTGGTATGTATGGGATGTGAGACATCATGTTTTTCAGGATAGTTTAGCAGTGTTGCAGTCAGCCCACTACATGTCATGGACATGTCAGATAGCACATGACATTGTGTGACATTCATAGCAAGGGTATAATCCACAAGGGTGTATCCTGTGGGCCGGTCATACTCCAGCTCCAACACATTTAGAGTGTGTGCACACATATGCTCTCTGTACAGTACTGTTTGTATTTCCAACATGTGTAATGCTGATATGTAGTACCTATCCCTACAGTGAAACACACCTCCACCATTGCATTCACAGTTGTCCACACATCTGGCAATGACAGTTTGGAAGGTTTAGTGTAGGTGTTTCATACAGTCTTCAATTGTTTCACATGGGTAACCACAGTGATGCATTGCAGGTCTGACCAGTGTCTATTAACAGGACCACCATACATTATGTGTACATGTATTGTGGCAGATAGCATGCAATTAATATGATCTGTGCATTATCAAGCCTGGTAAATAATAACAATCTCACCTGATACAGGCTGCTGTCGCTGCAAAATGCCAGAGGTACCTAAACAGGAGTGTCACAGCAGTAAGATCATTATCCACACCTGTGTTGATAGCTACAGCGTGCAATGTCCATGTTAGCACATAAGCCAGTACAATACACTATACAATGGAGTATGCACATCTGTGCATACATAGAGTAGCAGACTATAGTATGTGGCATGTGTGCATGCATGCCTTGCATATGATGTTACATTACATATTGTACAGTAACACATGTAACTATGTGAAATATAGTTGTGTTATATGTGCAGTACTGACTTACCAGGCAACTCCAGGCTCAGTGGTTGAGAGACACCCACCTCCACAATACCAGTTAAAGCTTGTGGATGGAGGTCTGCAGGTGTACCCAGGTTGGTCAGTAGCTTCTCGGTATGTGTGAGTGGGGGCTTGGTGAGTGGCCCCCCACCTGTTGCATCTTGTTCCGTGGCGATTGAATTAGCATGCTGTTTTGCTCATCTTATGAGGTCAGTGCAGTATCGACGCACCTGCTGTTAGGTGCGATTGCGTCCGCCAGCATCATTTACCCTCCTGTGGAGTTCCTCCCACAGGGCATCCCGCTGCTGTGCATCTTGTGGCACATGGCTGAAGAGTGTTGTATGGTTGTCGAGGAGGTATGGGACGAGGACCTCATCCTCCAAGCGGGTGTACACTGGCAGCCTGCTACGTGGCATACCTGGAAGACATAATGATGGAGACAGGTCACAGTAACTCAGAGAAGTACAGAAGTACAGCTGAATATAAATGTGTATCACATTTATTAAGATTACAAATAAGTCTTTGCAAATCTACATGACACTAACACCACTGACATGTATAAGTCACACACATTTGACACTTACTGGTGATGTGATGTTATCACCATATATGTGTGTGTCATGTGATGACAGTGCTCATACTCCATGTGGATGTTGTTTTGATGTGGGCATGTCTGTTTGCCTGTACTGGTGTCTGTACCTATCAGCACATGCCTGGATGTGTTCACATTAATGCAATCGACCTTAATGCTGTGTATATGTCACATATATAGTCATACATAGCCATTAGGGACATGACCTGTGACCTTGCAGATTTGCGATCATGTATGTGGTTTGCCATATACATCTACACGGCACTGTACAGCTGTGTAGCATTCTGCCATGTATTGCCTGTGTTGCACATGTGTAACACATGGGACAATAGCTAGCCTGATGTTATTTGCAGGGTTGGATATCAACTATAGCATGTATGGTCATAATGATCTAGTAGGCTATATGCCCTGGGCCATTTATGAGCCTAGGCAGATAGGTTACCTAGCTGTAGGCAACAAACAGGTAGGTTTCAGTGGCCAGTTCAAACAGTGCCACAGAACTGATCCACAGGGTTACTGATATATTTGGCATGTGGTCATCGCACCATGTCACAGAGAGGGGTGATGTGCATCTTCACTGGACAGGAATGCAAGAGTATGTTAAGTGTATGGGACAGAGATCTGTCAGGCATGTTGTGATCCTTGTACTAAAAAGGTGGATGTCCATGAAGTATGTGTTTATTTGGGATCAGGATGTGTTAAGTGTAGCATGTCCAACACCTCTGGGTTGGACGTGGCTTTATTCAGGGTAGGCTGCATGCTACATAATGCAGCTAGGGATTGGGAAGGTTAGTATAGGCCATCTACACATGGGCAATAACCCTTAAAGGAAATATGTGATCTGTTATGGGTCACATGAGTGTTGAGTATGGCTGAGCAATTATCACTATATTCCTGGATGGC
This sequence comes from Protopterus annectens, assembly GCF_019279795.1. Taxonomy (NCBI): domain Eukaryota; kingdom Metazoa; phylum Chordata; order Ceratodontiformes; family Protopteridae; genus Protopterus; species Protopterus annectens. The sequence continues at coordinate 469,676,718 of NC_056751.1, forward strand.
ACCCTGCCATGATTAGGGGTGCCACATATGACTACCTGAGTGGTGTGGTGAAGTAACTATGAAATGAAAGACTACTGTCCAGCTGCATCCCATACACACACAGCTGTCATTATGTTGATCGCTGCCTAGGTGGTAGCTCATGGGTAAAGGGTTTTTAACATAGGGGATGACAATGCAATACTTAGCTGTCAGATTGTGGCCATGCATCACACACCACACATCTGACACACAAAGGCCCTTCTGTATGTTGAGTGCAGCACACATTGAGTCAACTATTGCTTCTAGTTCATAGTCATTTAGAAACATCAATAGGCTGATGCCTTCTGTGTTAGTCTGTGTGGAATAGATAACAAAGAGGGGGAGTACCAGGACTGAACCCTGTATTACTGTGGCTGGCACTGGTTTGATGTGCGTGCATTAGTCAGACACCTTCTGTAGTGGTGATTCTGCCAGCAGTCCAGTTGCCAACCACTCCTGTGACATAGGAATATACACCTAGTTTACTGAGTGTAGCTGGAACACAGTATGGGTGATGGTGTCCTATGACCTGGTAAGGTCATAATATGCAGTGTGAATTAACCCTACTATCATCTACATCTGTACTGAGTACATCAAATACATTGATCATGGTTCGTGGCCTTACAGACCAGACTCAGCAAGGTAGTTGTACACTATTTCCCATTATCAATGGCGTCTCCCCCTTTGTGGGGTGTGATAACTGTTGCTGTGCATCATTCGGTGTGTACACAGCCTGACATGGAGCTATGATTGAACATGATGTGTATGTGGATAGCTGATTGTTCTTACATTTGTGTAGGATACACCCTGGGATATTGACAGATCCCATGAAAGCTGTATGTATGGCTTTAGAGAGTGCAGCTTGTACCTGCATAGTTGTTATTACAGGGGCTCTGTAGTGTACATGGATATATTACTAAGTGTACCTGTTGGGGGGAGGTGGGAGTGGGTTTAGGTTCTCCAAGACCCTATCTGGATGAACAGGTGCTATTTCTGTAGTTGCAGTACTTCCCATGACATAGTGCTGTGCAGCACGGCAGGTCTTGTCATTGCCATTACGATTAATGACACAGCTGTAGAATGCTCTGTGCTTGGCCTCATAATATGTGGCTGATTAGTTTCACAGTAGCTTTGTGTGGTTTTATATGGTGTATCTGCATCTTACTAAGGCTGACCAGGGATCACCTACACTCATGTGTGTTCACTCTTGTAACAGTTACTACCTTCTGTGGTACAGTTTAAAGCATGGTACCACCAGTTTGCCTTCTTGTTTATGTTTGGTTGAATCCTGGTTCTGTTTCAATGGCACAATCAATGCACGTATGTGACTGCTTAAGGTTCATTTGTGTAGGATTCAGCATTTGCACATGCATTGTCCATCTGCATAGGTGCAATGACAGTCACCACTCTGCTCTTAGGAAACATAGCATTGGCATTGGAGACTGACTATGTGTAGCATACTGTTAGCCCTGTTTGTGTGACTACTGTGATCCAGGTCATTGGGGTTGATGGAATCCAACATGCATTGAGCGCAGGTGTTGGTACATGAGAAGTCTTCCCAGTTCATAATGGAATAGTTGAGATTAGCGAGTATTATGGTTCTGTCTCAGACCTAATCTTCCCCATTACAGCACATTATGACAGTTGGGAAATCCGTGGCATGGTGGGTGATCTGTCGCAAGGTGCAATTTGAATTCCACTTTGTCACAAAGGTAGTTGTTCAGCATAAGGCATCCGAAGTTATGCAAGTGCAACTAGCGTGGGGGTGTACATATCCTTCAGGAATATGGACACACCTGTGGCCCATGTGTTCCAATAAAGGATAATGGGCAAGAGGTGAGGTATGTGTTATAACATGGTCATGCAGGTGTGCTCTCTGGAGCATTGAAACATGTCTCAGCCACTGCACAGATATGTTTTCCATGTTAGGGATTGACATATGTGTGTCCATATAGTGTTTCTGACATGTATCATTGTATAGCGAGACCCACAGTTTATTGCTTGGCTGTCCCTGTAACAACAGTGGACCTTCACTTAAACTGTGCATGATGAAGGCACTATATGGGAAGCATGAGCCCTAGGCAGTATCCAGATTCCCAGAGGCGACAGGTGCAGGCCCTGTCTGGCAAAGCATCATGGTCTGTCAACCATGTTATCCCAGGCAGACAGATACTGGATACCCTTTGACTTGCACCACTACACTAAACAATTGTGGAATACGATCCTTTTGTCCCTGTACGGCACTATCATTCTGGCCAATGGCAGAATGCTACCCCAGCCTTGGGACATACCTGCATGGGCTACAAGAACTTACAGTTCCTACATGTGTTTCCATGCAGTCCTGGCTACTGCATCACAGGTCCTGCACAACAAAATGGAATACGCCAGAGCCATGTGTATAGTTCAAAAGGTGGTCTGAGTGTATGGGAATGTGGCTAATCATGGCAGACAGGCAGCTGACAGTATGTATGCCCTCGTATAGGTTGGTGTGTAACAGTGCTAGAGTTTGCATTCACAAATGAGTACTGTTGGGCATGTTTCCAGCCACGTGTTCTGAGGTGTGGCACAATTATGCAAACTATGTCATACAGTTTGTGTATTTTGTTGTCTGTCTCTTCCAGCTTGGGAAGTCACTTGTTTGACCAGATACTTAGAAGCGTCTATGAATGTGTGTGATTTCTGGTAGTATGTGTGGGTGTCCTTACTGTGTTCTGGTAAAGGTATGTGTTGGTTGTGATGATGAGATGCATGTGTTAACCTACACCTCATGACTGTCCAGTCCAGTCATGGCTGTAGACTGGGCCCCTTCCAGCTTGCCCCTGTAGCTGCATCCCAAATAATGTGTGGGGCATGGTGTTAGGTGGGTTTGGCAGTGTACATGGCATAGAGATTACATTTCCCCAGGATGGCCATATACACAAAGATGACATTAGTAAACACCAGTAGCTGACTAGTGAACATGCCTGTATGAGCAGTCAGTACTACAAGTACCAAGTACTGTATTTAGTTTACTTGTTGCCTATGAAGATGTTTTAGACAGTGATGCTCACATGTAAATATTTGTGTTATGGACGTGATAACACTGGATATTAAGGAAACATTGTAGCTATCTTTAGCAGCAATCCTCCTCTGAGGAGTACATCACATCCTGTTAGTTGATTACTGATGATGCAAGTGTCTACAGGTCTGTTTCTTTCTCTGGGTATATACTTACTTATCCACCAGGACCATGAGCTCTGTTGGGCACAGACACCCACTCTCCAAGCAGGGTCATGTATCAATAGACTCTGATGCCACTATCAACATGATCAGGATATAACCAGATAGTGTAAGCTATCACCTATGAAGCAGCTATTACTCATGGGCAGCTGTCTCCTACATCTTATACTCCTACTGCACATGTTACACTGGAGTTAAAGATGATATGCAACCTGTTTCATTACCAGTACTGTGCACTACCTTACATACAATATGTGCAAGTGGCTGTTATGTTGGCAATGAGGGGTTAGGCTACACAAACCTGGTAGTTCAAACAGTGTGTCTCTACTCTCAATATACACTCTATGTAGGTGTGCACATAGCCATTTGGCCCAGCCCTGTAACAATGGTCACTACACATTTGCATAACATGTACACGTGCACAGCTGTTATTGCTTGCAAATGATACTAGAGAGGACCAGCCCTGTAACAAGGGTCACTACACATTTGCATAACATGTACACATGCACAGCTGTTATTGCTTGCAAACAATACTAGAGAGGTTCAGCCCTGTAACAAGGGTCACTACACATTTGCATAACAGGTACACATGCACAGCTGTTATTGCTTGCAAACGATACTAGAGAGGTCCAGTCCTGTAACAAGAGTCACTACACATTTGCATAACATGTACACATGCACAGCTGTTATTGCTTGCAAACAATACTAGAGATGTCCAGCCCTGTAACAAGGGTCACTACACATTTGCATAACATGTGCACATGCACAGCTGTTATTGCTTACAAACGATACTAGAGAGGTGGATAGTACATGTGTTATGTGCATGGATAGTTACCTAGCTCTTCCAATTATCTTTGCTATCATGCTGGTAAACTGTCAGATGAACATAAATTATATGTATCCTGTTATTGAGTATTGTAATCGCCAATATATGTAACTACTGTTTGCATAACATAACAGAACTGCTATGTAGAATGGAATACAGATCTGCCTAAAATACTGTACATTACACAGTTATTGGCACAATATCCCACAATGCACACCATATTTGCATGGTAAGCCCACCTTTGACATGTTCATCTTACTTATACACCCATACATATGTCGACTGTTACAATATATCGACATATACTATCCCCTGTTATAGCACATACTTGTTGGACCAATCCTGACACTGACAGTGGCTGAAAGCGAACTGGTGAGTTCCAAGCCCAACTCATCCCTTGTGGTGTATGTGGAGTTTGCTTTGTGACCTACAGCAGTACACACATAGAATACTACAAGCATTACTACTGCTCAACAATACATCACTACAAGATAGCTATTTCCACTATATGCATTGATTACACTGTAATTCTTAGAGAACAGGTACTACATACACAGACATACTACATGTTATACATACCTTCTTAGTATTTGGAGGTGTTATTGACTAGTATAATACTCATTTTCGGTTCATCTTTCAGTGTTTTGTACTGACCTACAGGTAGATACAGATGGTTTGAAAGTGTGACAAGGCAACCTTTTATAGTTACAGATCAGTAACATGTGCTATTCTGATAACCGATTGGTGTTCCTAAGTAGTTAATTACATGCACATCAGCTGCGCTGCTACTGCCTTAGCCAATACCATGGCAACAGTGGAGTATAATTGAGTACTCCACTTGGGCATTGTCCGTTTGCCTTACTTGTGAGGAAGACAGCCTGGAAGTGTTGTTTGGAATCTATTGAAACAGCTGTATGGAGACAAAAAATAATATATTGTGTGTAATGCCTAGAGGATTTGGTCTAAATGTGAGTACTGCTGTTATATTTCTGAACATTGCTACTTGTGCAGGGTTTGTCTGTACCTAATACGTCTGCATATGTTTCAGTCTGGTCAGTTTGTTTGACTAGCTCAAGGCTGCATAGCTTTGCATATAATGTTAGGAGGTTTACAGTGTGCTTACCAGACATATTTAGTTTGGTGTTACTGTGTATCATACTGTGTTGATAATCAGTACTCGGTAACACTTCCTGTTGTACGCACCTTTCAGTCCTCTGAAACAGGATTAGTTCATACAAAACTTGTTACATCAGCAGTTGTTCAATTGTATAAAAGCAACAATTTCACATAGGGCCATGTTAGTGTGTCTGTGTCCAGGTATGTTAAGGCTTCAGCAGATGTTGTACAGTAGTTGAATAATTGGTTATGGTATGACAGTATGTACTGATGTCATTATTTTGGTTGTAGGGTAGATATTGGTGGGTGCACATAGCACATGCAGGTGTGTAGGAACCCCTTTTATACAATGTCTATATGTGTGTGGGTGTTCTTTCCCTATGTGAACACTTATCCCTTAGTGGACTCATACTATGGTAATTGCAGGCTGATTCATTAAGGCACTGTTAAATGCTTCCTGTATAGTATGTAGGTACTGCTAGTCCTTGAATCCTTTTGGCAATGCATCGGAATGTAATAATGTTTTGCAAAATGAAAGCTGTCTGTGTATTTCTGTCATGGATATTTGTAGTCATTGCAGTTGTGCTGGTGACTGTGTCCATAGAACATATTTATAATAGTGTATTGGCATATACTCTTCATATGTTATGTTCATATTGTTTGGGGGTGTGTGTGTGATTGTTATGATCCATGTTATACTCAGATATGAACACTTTGGATGCTGTCTACACACATGTGTGTGTGTGTGTGTGTGTGTGTGTGTGTGTGTGTGTGTGTGTGTGTGTGTGTGTGTGTGTGTGTGTGTGTGTGTGTGTGTGTGTGTGTGTGTGTGTGTGTGTGTGTATATATATATATATATATATATATCTGTGTGTGTGTGTGTATATGTATATATATATATATATATATATATATATATATATATATATATATATATATATATATATATATATTATTGCATATGTTTATCTGTACCTCCGTAGATGTTTTTAACCCATCTGTGTATCCACATATATATGTAGACCTGTATATCTCAACATGTCTCTATGTATCTCACTCTCTCTCTCTCTCTCTCTATATATATATATATATATATATATATATATATATATATATAGCATACACCTTTCATTGAGTACATGGCGGGCTGTCCTATTTCAACACATTCCTCCCTTTTGTGTTTTAACCTGTCTGCAGACAGAACTGGGATAGGTACATCCCAGGTAGCTTAGTGTTAGGTTACTCTGAGGATGGAGTACATGGTTGCGGGTTCTAATCCTGGAAAGTGTTATTATTTTACCTCTCAGAGTAGGCACTGGTAGGGAAAGTGTGAATAATGCACATTTAAGTGGTTGTAAGTAGGTTTGCCCATGGTCTGCTCGATGATAAGCAAAGGTTAAACCTGTGAAGCTCTTCTCCATTTACTGTGCTTCAGCGCTGCTTGCAAACCCATGGAAACCTGCTTACACCTGCTTAAGAGTGCTTTAATCAACCTGCATCCAAATGCCCTTATTCTGGCCCTCAAAATAACTTAATAGCCCTTGAACTCAGGACCATGAACACCACAGTCACTAACTTTACCACTACAGCATCTGAGATATGTACAAATGTTATGGTGTTTAGAATATACATTTTACTACAGGCATTCCTCACTAATGAAAACAAATGTGACAGTCAGTTGGTGTACATATGTATGATACATGTTAATGTTCATATGTTTGTGAAATTAGGTGTTGCAATGTGACATGACAGGGTGTATTATGAATGAAAAATGTACTTGTTTTATGTCCTTTTTATATTGTCCCCATACTCCATGTATACCCCTCCAGTTCACTAATTGAACATCCAACCCAGGCCCTCCTTGATGCATGATTTCATTACCCATCATTCCTCCCTGACCCCAATCTTCACATACACAGGAACCAGCCCTTCTATTGTGAATTAGGTTAATATTAATAGTTATAATACCAGAGCTGCATGTGTTTTGCGTACACTCCAAATCCTTTGGAGTGCTTTTGTGTCACGAATTGTGATCATAGATGTTTATGCATATATATATGGCTATTGATGTAACTTTATAATATATATATATATATATATATATATATATATATATATATATATATATATATATATATATACATAGTATTCATTTGTAACAGTAATACATATGTAGACTGGAATGTGTTGGTTCACAAACTACAGTACATTACAATGTAATGTACATATGTACACAAAGTGACTGTTCCATTTGTGATCATTACAGTGGAATGCATATGGTAAAAGGTATAGTCTGAAACGGTGAAACACGTATACACCTCAGATGGCTTAGTGATAAATCCCATGACTATAGTGTGTATGGTCCAGGGTTCAGCACCTGTGATGCTTTACAAATGTTTTTTACTTCAGAATAAGGCTCATTTAAGCAGCTGTAAGCATGTTTAAAAGTGTTTGTGTGACATTATAGCAGCAGTTAAACACAGTTAAACAAAGTTTGTAACGTATAACCTGTGCGCGCAAACACGGCCACATCAGCTAACTACTCAGGATATATACATGTCAGTGAAGTAACATCTCACTATATGCTGACATAACATTGCATTCTCTGTTGACTGTACTCTCCAGCACACATGGGTTTATATGGGTGTTTTTAATGTTCATTATACGGACGATTACTACCTATATATGCAAGCTGTGGTTAAGGTATACTTTTGAACAAGATAAAGATCCCTGCCTTTATCAGGATTGGGACCTCGAATGCACAGATACTATGCAGATGCTGTAACCATTACACTGTTGACATTAATGTTGCTTCTGCCTATTTCCTATTTAGATGATTTCTATGTGTAAGCTAGGCTAAGCAAAGGGCGGAGACCCCCAAACCCACTGAGCTTCACTTACTCTTGAAATAACAACATATAACAAATTTACTGTGAACCAATACATCACATTCCTAACTACATTAGGCATAGCCCCTCACTGACACACTTCAAGGGAAACCTTGTGTGAATGGGTAACAGAATATACACCCCTGGGATCGTTTGTCCCAGAACCATACAGCCAGGGGGTGGGGGGAGCCTATTCAGTTTGATAGCTGCGAGACCTGTTGGGGAAATTGAATGGTGTTGAATTGTCACATTAACATGCCCTCTTTAGATCACTAAGTGCCCCTATCACCCTCCACAACCCCAGTCTTCAACAGCGTCCAGCAACTCTGCCTGGAATTGCTTCATTGGCTATGCTTGACAGTGGCTCAGTTACTTCATCAATGGTGCAGAGAAAGCCAACACACTGTAGCTATGCTTCTAATTGCCCTTAGACAGATAGGTAGTAGGCTATCTGTGAACCTCTAAAGTGTAGGCCATGACAGCCATACTTTGTGAATAAACAGACCTTCAGATCACAATATACAGTGAGAAATCACCATGTAGTCAGGAAACAGTTAAACATACAGAACACTGATACTTAGTCACTCCAAAAGCCTATCTTGGAAGCTAGAAGACTTGTATAAGTTTAAGGCTTTCTATTTCTTACCAGTAGGTTACCTACAGGAGAGATGAAAAACAAGAACAGATGAGGAACATGCATGCAGCAATACCATACCGGCCTATGTGTCAGCCTTAGGCTTTGGAATACTGGCCAAAGTGATTGGCGCCCCCGTGGTGCCTTATTTAGGAGAGTCTTGAAGGTGAATACCAGCTCCATAAACAGCTCAATAACAGAATCAATGAGAGTTATGCTACTCAACACCAAGGGTTGTGATCACAACATGCATGCACTCACAGCACTACTCAAGATGGACAACATCAACATCTGTGCAGTAACTGAGGTCTGTCTTAAGGCTCCTGAGAGCACACTAGCACCACCAGACTACAACCCATACCACACATTTCAGCCACAGAACATGGACTGACACAGACATGGAGGGGGTGTATCCATATTCATCAGGGATACCTACACCTCCAGGTTAGTGGGGCAGCATGATAACTCTGAGATCATCCATGTGCAGCTAACATCAGCCACAACTGCAGTGTAAACTGTGGCCTGCTATGGATCACCCTCCATGACCCAGGACCACCACTCCACCTACCTGAAGACAGTGGAGAACATGACAGTCCTAACTCATACGCTGGCATTGGTCAATGTCAACTACCATACCATTAACTGGGAAACTTACTCCAGTACTCACTTCCAGGCCACCTCATATGCCCTGTATCAGGTGGTAACCTCCCTTACGAGGGTGGAAACATACTAGAAGCGGTCATCACCAACATGGGCAACAGATGCACCACAGCAGAGGTTAACTGGTCACTGGTTAGATCTGACCATGAACTATTCACTGTTTCCACACCCAAGCATCTTCCCCACCCACGGATACCACAGTGTATACCTTCCCTACAGCTAAATTTACACTACTAGTGACAGGGGTGGGGGGTTTCACAGCCTCCACACTAAGGGGAAACACTGCTCAAGATACAGACAGATTTACAAATGCAGTCTATAAGCACCTACATGGATGTATGGATTGTGCCATCATTGGTAAACCAAGACTCACTCCTCCTAGACAAGGACACCAGTCTGGTGGACCTCTGCAATAAACAGGCTATACTACAGAATTAGGACAGTGTTCCAATCAAACAGCAAATCCCAGGAAGGGCAAACATCCATGACCACTATTAGTATGATACATAGGTCCGTCATGACATCATCCAAGGCTAACATCAGCAGGAAAATACGCACAGATTTCCATTGTACCGGTGAAATATAGCACAAAATATGCTGACCCTAGTGATATCTCCAACATCCTTGCAGATACATGCAGTGCATATTTCACCATCTAAGAGCCCACAACACTACCCGAAAAGTACAGTATCCCACACATCAGAGACACAGCGGTGGAAATGGCCCTCTCTAACAGCAAAACACAGTGTCAGTGGAGGCAGATGTTGTCCCAGACTACATCTTGCAAACTGTATAAGACAACCTGACCCCCCCCCACCTAATTAAGCTTTCCAACCTCAGCCTCTTCACAGGCTACATGCCCATACAATGGTGTATGGTAACGGTTATTCCACTCCATCAAGGTGGAATCACAACTGACCATGGTAACTACAACCCCATAAGCCTGACTAGCCTGGCCTGCAATGGTATGGCACTCATTAACAAAGACATTAGTAACCTCCAAACATGTGACCCAACCTACGTCAGCTTGGTTGAGTGCAGTTCATGCCTACTGAACCTGTTTGACATCTTACATACAGTAACCAAGACATTAGATGATGGGGGAGGTGGTTCACACATACTACATGGACCTCACCAAGGCTTTTGACACCATGCCCCACTATTGATAAACACACCAGGCTGTACATACACCCATACATCACAGGTTGGGTTGCCAATGGGCTTACACACAGAACCCACATGGTACAACTAGCGGTCTCCAGGTCCAACTCTTGACCTGTTATGACTGGTGTCCCACAGGACTCAGTCCTGGGAGCCCTACTGTTTGGCATATACTTCTTAGAGGTACAGGCAAAAACAGGTGGACTACAGCAGACCATGTCTGGCAATGACTGCAAACTGGGAGCCATGATTGATAGTCCAGCTGACATAGACATCCCTCAATGGGCCTCACAGAGACCGTCACAGGGTGTCAACGTTATGGCCTCTAGCCAAGTGCCACTAACTGCATGGTCATTCCATTGTGGCATATTAAGCACCCACATATTAACACATAAGTGGCAGCCACTTTAATACAGATGAGGTAATGGGGTATCTGGGGACTAAGGTAGACAGTGATCTCCCCTTTGACAATCATATCTCCACAGTAATTAGGACATCCTTCTATGTAGGCCATCTGATTACTAAAGGATTCTCATCTAGACATACTGGGGTTATAGTGCTCCTTTACTCATCACTCATCAGTCCCATTATATGGTATAGTAACCCATTTGGGATGTACCTCAGAAGACACTTCCAACAGCTGGGAGGTCCACAAATGTACCTCACCAAGGGGAATACTGGCCTCCAACATATGGCCTATGCAGCCAGACTGAATAAACTCCTGCTTTACTCAGTGGCATCTCGTTTACCCAGAGATGATCTCCACTGGCCAACACAGCCATGTCAAACTCAGGCTTAATGGATATGCTTCACCTATGGGAATCCATGTCGCAGTGAGCCACACACTGTAGTGAGCTGAACCTTGCCACAACAATAACTGGAAGATGCTGGAGGGACAGATTCCTGTCACAGACACTCCTCATAGTTTGGAACAACATCCCTAAATACATTATACAGAGCCCCTCACTAACACTCTGCAAGAGAAACCTTGAAGAGTGGATGGGGAACAGTAGATTCACCCAAGGGATCCCGCCATTGGCTCTGCTCCACAGAGGGAAAGTTAATGAGTCAATAGGGTGGCAAAAGCTGACACATTTTGGCTGGGCTTATGAATGGCCTCTGGCAGTTGGCCAAGTACCTACCTGTGAATCTATACATACAGTATCAGCACATGCTGATAGCTTAAGTTACTGTTCAGGTGTTGACTTGCCTTGTGCTAATGGCAGTTGTGTGTGCAATAGTTGAGGGCTGCTTATGTTGGATGCACACAGTAGACTGCCTATACATGACAATTTACAGGTAGTCTTCTGTGTGTGCCATTTATTTTTACTGTGTGTGCAGGTGGAGAAAGCTGTCAGTTCCTAGGTGCCTACACTGTCAGTGTGTGTGTGCTATACGTTCCCTCTTTGCCAAGGCATGGGCATACTGAGCACGCCTCCGTCTGCCTACTGGGGCTGGCTAAGGGTGTTCATGGGCTGAGTACGTCTGTGCCTATGGGGCCCTTTTCAATGGTGATGGTCTGTGAGGGCCTTCACCATTCTGTCCCTGCTGCAGTTGTTTCCACAGGACCATATTGTGTAGCATGGCACATACTATGAAGATGTGGGCACACATGCCTGGAGAGTACTGCATGGCTCCACCAGATATGTCCAAGCAATGGAACCATGATTTCAGCATCCCAAACACATGCTCTATGATGATTCTGGTTTGTGCATGTGCCTCATTATGGTGTTCCTGCATGGGTGTGTGTGCATTTCTGATGGGAGTCATCATCCACGGTTCCAGTGCATAGCCAGCATCTCCCACCAGGTGGTCATGTGGGATGTCCTCCCTGGAAAATAACTGATACAGCTGTGAGGCATGCCAGATGTGGGAGTTGTGACAGCTTCCAGGGCTGCCAGCACACACATCCATGATAATGCCCTGGACATTGCACATGACCTGGCAGTTGATGGAGGGGTATCCCTTGTGGTTTATGTAGCATCTACCCTGCTCACCAGGTGGTGACTTGATGTGTATGTGCGTGCAATCTATTGCACCTAGTACCTCCGGGTATTCTGCCACACGGTGAAAGAGATACATATTGCTGGCCAACTCCTCCTGTGTTCGGGGGAAGTATATGTGCTCATTGGCATGTAGTAACATGGCATCCAGGAAATGGTGTAGTACCCTGGATGCTGATGCCTGTGAGATCCCCATGATATCCCCAGTTGGTCTTTGAAAGGTACCTGTAGCTAGTATTCTCAGGCTTACACATACCTTCCTATCCACTAGGATGGGTTCCCCTCTGTTTGTTCTGACTCTGAGGCATGGCCGGCACAGCTCCACAAGTTGCTGTAGGATGTCCCTGTCCACCCTGTAATGCTCTACAATCTGCAGATCATGTAGCCCCTGGTAGGTTTCCCTGGGTCTGAACACTCTCCTCCTCTTCTGGTGCCTGAGGTAGCCGTGTGCATCATCCTCCACACCACCTTCAGTGTCCAACACATGCTGGTGGATCAAAGCTATGGCCGCCCCTAATATATACATACTAAAGGTTCCCCGTCTGTATACACCACTGGTGCAGAGTGTATGGGAATACACAAATGTGTGTTAGGTGCTTTCACACTTTATACTATTATGCTATGGATCCTGCAGATGTCAGTGGGTGTGTATGAGCTATTCCAGCTGCAGTATGTCTTAATTATGGGCTTTGCAATGAGTACTGCAAGTGTGGGGCCATTACTGTGGAGATTTGCTTGCCTGCCTTGATTAATCTGTTGCCCTTTAATTCACTTTTAAACCTGGATCCCCCCCATTATCAGGCATCCATCCACCTGCCGTCTTTCTTGTTTTGTACTTTCCCTACCCAGTCATGGCAAAATGTGCATTGTAGCTGATATACTGCAAATCGGCTTTGTTCTGCTTTGACACTTTAATGTTTTCTTTGCAGTACAGCCCCTCCCCTTTCCTGTTCTGCAGGTAGCTGCTTGCAGCCTTGTTAGCTGTTCTCAATGGCCTGCTGTAAGCTCCTAGGTGTTAATTAGTCATTTGTACTCCAATTTCATTGCTGCAACATTTCCTTATTTCTTTCCTATATCCTTCCTGTTTCAGCTGCAGTGCGCGCAGCGCAAACCTGTTTACCAGGTTTACGTGCATTTTCATCTCTGTTCACATGCATACTTGGTTTCCTTGTGTACTCTCAGCTAAGCATAACTATGGCCAGTTCAACACACCCCTATCCTGCAGCTTTGCCTAGCTAGGGGCAAACTGGTTTAGCAATTCTCCAATGTGCTTACAGCAATGGCAACACACCTCTGTGTTATAACACTATGCTGTGAGGTGCATCCTTACACCAGCGGGGAATCTGCCATTCACTATTACTCTTCTCATTTGCATGGCATTGCCTACTAATTTCTAGCTACTGCGCATAACACTGTCACTGCCCCTTAGCAACCCTTGCACCATAGTATGGTGTAGCATGCCTGCCATTGACTATTATGGGGAAATCGTGATATGTGTTTCATTGCGGTTTTATTCTATATTTTTATATTTTTCTTGCAATCCCTTTTGCGTACCGATGACCTGCACTTCCATGCCATGATAGTGTGACTATATATATTAAATGTTAATTTTATATTTATATATATATATTTTATATACTGGCAATTAACTTACTAATACTTTTAGATTTATTTCCTATGACAGTACATGCAAGAGTATTACTAACCTGCCTCGCATTGCAACCTCTCCAGATGACATCCATGGGCCTCCTGGTTCCCGGCCCAATCACTTGCCGTTGTGAAGGACATAAGAGGAGTATTTAGCCATACCTATCCATAATATACATAAGCTGGCAATTATTAAACAGGTAGTGGAGTGATACTTACACACAGCTGGGACAACCACAGCCGTCCTAGCCTCTTGGATCCACTGATCCAAGAGATCCCCCTGTTGCCACTTCAGGTTGGCATATTGATGCCTGACCTGCTCACCAGTTTGGGGTATGCTAATGGCACAGGTGAGGTAACAGGCGAGACAGTCCCAGGCTTCCTCCTTATATTGGGAACCCTGGTACTGGCCCTGTAGCAGTCTCTTCTCATGGTCTTTGACAAGGAGTCCTGCCATGACTCTGGACTCCTGGATGCCCCAGCACTGCACCTGAAAGGGCAGTCCCTCTCCCCTTCCTGACATGGTGCCTGCAAGGGGAAGCTACAACCAGTTATGAAATTTATTCCTGCCTGTTTGTTTTAAGTAGGGCCGATTTCCCACACTTTGCATGATTGGACGGTTTTGAAAAGGCTAAGCTATGGGCAAACCTGCTTACCTAAGTTTGGTAGTGTTTAAAGGGGTATACCACTGGGCAAATTGAGTTAGCTGACCTACAAATTGCTTACACCTACTAAGCTGGCCTGTGCATTGCTTAGCATTGCTTAATATTTACTTTGCATTATATTTGCTTTTTGGCATTGATTTATTATTCATTACATGTTATATATATGTCTGGTATTCATGGTTCATGTGTATGTACACTGTATGGGGTCCTTGTGTTTAATATGGGACTTCAACACTGAATTACAATTACACCTCACAGATGGGCTTACTTCAGTACTCCAGTTCACATATTTATGTTATGTTGTAGGTTATAGAACATGACTGTATACTGATTCCTTCCACATGTTCAGTTTGATTTTCCAATAGTTAGGATTTGTTTAGTGATGCCTCAATCTTATGTACTGCTTTTATGGCTTGGCAGTTAACTACTGTGGCTATAGTGTAAAGGGTCCTGGGTTCACGTCCTGCAGAACTGCTAATTTTGTTGCTGGGCAGAACAGCGGCTGTTGGATACAGAGTGATTAAGGCAATTTTAAGCACGTGTAAGCAGGTTTGTGCGGGTTTGCATGAGGGTAAGCTATGCTAACGTCTGTGAAAGTACTGGTACTGTGTACTCTGTTATTGTATGGAATTGTGAGTGTTGCAGTTGCTCTGAATAATAAGGTATCACCGATCACTGTCACCCACACTGTGCTACATAATATAACTGTGTATGAAATCCTGTATACGAGTGTTGTAAGTCACTAAAGGATGAAGAGGGCAATAGTCTACATATATCCCAGTTCATCTGTATGGGGTCAAGATATGACCAGAGTCTGTTCAAAAGAGATGGACAGGTAGGTGCATAACATCAACCTGGAATCTGGGTGTATGTGTAGAAACAGTCAATTAGTGGTAACAAACAATTCCTCCACAGGTATACCCGGTAAGAGGTGTATACTGCAGGTAAAACCAGTTCAAGTATATAGATGTCAACAGCCATATCACTGTCCAAACTAAGGCAATAGGGTAGTGTAGTAATACTTGTAAGGTACTGATAACAGCACTGACTAGGAAACTAATGCAAACTACAGGAATATACTAGTTGTTAATTAACATATTTCTCTTCCCCTCCATATCTACAACAATACACTAAATACCCACCTCAACTGGTACATGATGACTCCACTGTTATGTTGGGACATATATCCTATTGGCTGATAATTATTTAAATCTGTTTCTATGCATGTGCTATGTTGAAATACTCCAACATTGGTTGCATGGTGCCATCAATATACCTGCATGCTGTTGTTATTACCACTGTGGTCCCATATATGCATGTGTTCCGCTTGCTATACAACTGTTCCATATCTGGTGTCTGGGTTAATGGGAATATCTATGCATGCTGTTATACCTAATCCTGGAATGTGTTGACAATTACTAACCCACATATATTAATACACCATAAACACCATAGCACTTATGAGAATACGGGTCCCAGCAGACCCACCTGTCCCACCTCAGCTGGCTGTGGCACTGGGCACCAGCATGTCTGGGGCCCAATCTGGGACCTCCTCATCCTTTGGTCCTGCACCACCTTTGGGTGGAACCACTTCAGTGGATGGGGCTTGCCCCCCTGGGGACAGGTACCTGTCACCCATCTCCAGGTCTGGGTCATGGTGCTTAGAGCTCAATCAGTAGTTTGGAAATCTTCTACACCAGCTCAAGGGCCGAGTGTCACAACTAGAGGGTCAACCTGGCTCTCAGACTCAGCCCCCAGCATAGGCACCTCTGGGGCTGTGAAGGTGCAGTGGTGACTGCACATGGGTGGGGATCTCAGTCCCACCATTTCCACTAGGGGGCTCATGGGCTTCTGATTTCCCAACACCCCTCCCCATCAAGGTGTTTACCCCCACGTGTCATATACCACCTCTGTATGCATCCTAGTTGTCTTGTCTGTTAAGCTACCCAACCTACCTCCCCAAATATACCTACTACCCCTCTCCAACATCCCACTCACACCAGAAAAAAAAAGAAGGGCAATCTGTTCCCCCCAAAAAATATCGCCCCATATATTGCTGTCCATTTTGCATATGTGTCCACTGGACACATGTAATCTGGTCTAATTGACATCATAACATATTATTGTTATCCTCACCCCTCTCTCAAAGGTTTTAGTGTCCAAATCTACCTCCGAATTCAGTGTATATGGACAGCTGTTGCTGTAGAAGAAATTGGCAGCTATGGACATTCCCTACAGCCTCCTGCACATCCCTAGCTATTTTCCACACTGTCTTTCCCTCTTTGTGCCCCTTTCTCACCACGTTCCTATCAATTCTTTTTCTTTTCTTTTAAAGAAATTAGCATGGGGGTTAGCAGGAGTAAGCAATTTTAAGAAGCAGTAAGCGGATTTAAGCCTGTTTACATGGGGGTAAGCAATGCCTACACAGGTTAAGGAATTGAGAAGCTAAATCAGTATAAGAAACTGTAACTGGAAGTTAGCAGTGCTTACCTCCACACAAACCCACTTACAACTGCTTAAAAGTGCCTTAATCACTCTGTATCTAATGGCCCTTGTTCTGCCCAGCAAAAAAATAAACAGCCTTTACAATACCCAGACTCAGGACCCTGCACACCATAGCCGAGGTGATTTACCACTAAGCCGTGTCAGATGCGCAAAACCCTGATGTTTTCACAAACATATCATCCAGCCCAGTCATTCAACAGTACAAGAAATGTATTTCAGCATGCAGATGTATGTGTGTGTATATATTAATATCTAAATAGTTAATATCTAAATAGATATAACATATATACATACATATGCATACATCTATAGATATATATGTCTACATCTATATGTCTATATATATATATATATATATATATATATACATATATATATATATATATATATATATATATATATATATATATATATATATATATATATATATATATATATATATATATGTGTGTGTAAGCATAAATATATATCTATACAGGTATATACAGACATACATCTATAGATATAAAAGTGAACATAACAAATACATATATGCCCACATGCACTGTTAATGGGGATGAGAGGCCAAAACAACATACATCTTGTATGTATAGATACCCCCCCCCCCACAGCCAAACACATCTGCCTGGCAATACAATACCAACTGTTGCAGATCCCATAACCAGGACCTGACACAACATGGGCACGAGATGTTAAAAGTACTCTATCCCACCTGCATGATGTCAGGCTGGTATCAGTAACATATCATGCAGTACAGTCTGGCTACAATAGGGAATGTACAATGTGGAAGCAGTCAACATTCCTAAGATGCTTATACACAGGCACATATATGCAGATACACACACATATATATATATATATATATATATATATATATATATATATATATATATATATATATATATATATATATATATATATATATATATATATATATATATATTATATATATAGATATATATGTAACTATACTACACACAGTGAGATATGCATAGGGAGATACATATGTAGAAGGTGCACACAGTACGGAACAGCCACTATGCCTACAGTTGCCACCTTACCAAATGGACACTGTATGAGCCACCCATCCAAATGACAATTGTTGCCTGCAACATATACCCACAGAGAGGTCAAAGGATATAACACCACACATAGGTGTGTATACATGGGAAAGCTTTATTTGTGTACTATTACTGTTCTATATGCCATGTCATATAGTTGTTTAGACACTGCCATACATATAAACAGAGTAATGCAATTGTGAAACAGTTATATTAATAAAGTAGTCTGGAAAGGTTTACATATGTTGCTGTCCAGGCCGAGGCCTTCAAGTAGTACAATAGTAAAGACAGACTGGGCCATAGGAAAACAATCAACCAACAGTAAGTTCATAGGTTAGTACTAAGCTAACTGCCCTTGCGAGCCATTTTAAGCCTAGCCAATTATCCCTTGTGAGATTCAAACCCTGCACCTTGTGTTTGTAAGGCAAACACCTTAACCTTAAGGCCACCCTCCCAGTAATGCAGATGTATAGTGCAGCTGACTCTATCTACACTCTTTACACAATCCTTAGGGGGTAAGACCTCAGTTGACACAATGGGATGTATCTGTTACATAACAAGGCATAACTGACACCATCACAATCACACTGACAAACAGAACAGTCTGTATGGCAGGAAGCAGTAGGCCTGCATTTACCCAAGGTGAATTGTATGGTAATGTACATCCCAAAACCTTAAGGCCGCTTACCCCTGATACCCCCACATGTTGTAACAGCCTAGGTTAGTTATGGTGCATCACCCCATAGAGTGAATAATACAGGGCCATATACCACTGTTACATACACTGGCCTTTGGAGTGCATAAGGGCACACATGTATTGTGTAGGTGAAGCCCACACATATATGGACCCAACCCCATTATATGTGTGTGGGCCACAACAGCAGTGGACTGATGGCAGGAATGGCAGTATGACACTCACAGCCCACTATATAACAACTCCTGACAGCATGTCATATGTACAAAGCCTGGTATGTAGGTGGAGGACAGAGGCTGGAACACACACCCATATGCAAAATACTGTTGTCATACACTAAGCAAGTCGCTGGTATTACAGGATAGTCTGCAACATACCCTTAGTCAGGAATATGAAGTTAGAAACAGAAATGGATGTAGCCATGTACTGATAGCACTCAACACACACACAGTGATATATCTGACACAAGACCTGTGTGGTGGACAGACAAAACATAATAGTCACACCTCTGGCCATCAAGTGGATAGGCCCACAGTTGAGAGTTATGCAGACAGACTGCATTCCAAGTTAAACTAGTATGTACACACAAACCCTGTAACACTGGTGCTATAGAATGCATGCAACAACACTGCTCACACTCTGTCTGTAGTTCTGGAACCACCTACAAATATGTAGTTGTCCTGAGTGTGCATTGAGTACATGGTGGGTTGTCCTATTTCAACACATTCCTCCATTTTGTGTTTTAACCTGTCTGCAGACAGAACTGGGATAGGTACATCTGAGGTAGCTTAGTGTTAGGTTACTCTGAGGATGGAGTACATGGTTGCAGGTTCTAATCCTGGAAGGTGTTATTATTTTACCTCTCAGAGTAGGCACTGGTAGGGAAAGTGTGAATAACTCACATTTAAGTGGTTGTAAGTAGGTTTGCCCATGGTCTTCTCAATGATAAGCAAAGGTTAAACCTGTGAAGCGCTTCTCCATTTACTGTGCTTCAGCGCCACTTACTGTCACGCAAACCCATGGAAACCTGCTAACAACTGCTTACGAGTGCTTTAATCAACCTGCATCCAAATGCCCTTATTCTGGCCCTCAAAATAACTTAGCCCTTGAACTCAGGACCATGAACACCAGAGTCACTGACTTTACCACTACAGCATCTGAGATATGTACAAATGTTACGGTGTTTCGAATATACATTTTACTACAGGCATTCCTCTCTACTGAAAACAAATGTGACAGTCAGTTGGTGTACATATGTCTGATACATGTTAATGTTCATATGTTTGTGAAATTAGGTGTTGCAATGTGACATGACAGGGTGTATTATGAATGAAAAAGGTTCTTGTTTTGTGTCCTTTTTATATTGTCCCTATACTCCATGTATACCCCTCCAGTTCACTAACTGAACATCTGACCCAGGCCCTCCTTGATGCTTGATTTCATTGCCCATCATTCCTCCCCAACCCCAATCTTCACATACACAGCAACCATCCCTTCTATTGTGAATTAGGTTAATATTAATAGTTATAATACCAGAGCTGCATGTGTTTTGTGTACACTCCAATTCCTTTGGAGAGCTTTTGTGTCACAAATTGTGATCATAGATGTTTATATATATGGCTATTGATGTAACTGTATAATAAATGTATATATATATATATATATGGTTCCCTATTAGAATCCTGAAACACTATAAGCCTGAAAGTCAAAATCCTGAAAACTAATGACTGAAAATGCAAAATCTCGAAAATGCAAAATCCTGAAAGTCAAAATCCTGAAAACACAAATAATGCTAATATGTCACTATAAAGACACTAATATCTACCAACTGACCCTGACCCTAACCCTAACCCTAAGGTCCGTCACTATCGCACACTCACCTGACCCGCGCCCTAACCCTAACTCACTTAAACCGCCCCTAACCCCAATATTTGTCACTATTGCATACATGCCTAACCTGTGCCCTAACCCTAACTCACTTATACCCCTAACCCTAACATAAAACCAACCACACTTACCTGGACCCAACGCATGACCTAACACCACAGGGCTAACAATAGCAAAGCCACAATGACGTCAGTATGTCCATTTTGTGTTTTCCGGATTTTGACTTTCAGGATTTTGCATTTTGAGATTTTGCATTTTCAGTCATTAGTTTTCAGGATTTTGACTTTCAGGCTTATAGTGTTTCAGGATTCTAATAGGGAACCGTATATATATATATATATATATATATATATATATATATATATATATATATATATATATATATATGTGCAGACATCACTGATATGTGTGTGTGTGTGTGTGTGTGTGTGTGTGTGTATATATATATATATATATATATATATATATATATATATATATATATATATATATATAGTATTCATTTGTAACAGTAATACATATGTAGACTGGAATGTGTTGGTTCACAAACTACAGTACATTACAATGTACTGTACATATGTACACAAAGTGACTGTTCCATTTGTGATCATTACAGTGGAATGCATATGGTAAAAGGTATAGTCTCAAGACTGTGAAACACGTATACACATCAGATGGCTTAGTGGTAAATCCCATGACTATAGTGTGTATGGTCCAGGGTTCAGCACCTGTGATGCTTTATAAATGTTTTTTACTTCAGAATAAGGCTCATTTAAGCAGTTGTAAGCATGTTTAAAAGTGTTTGTGTGACATTATAGCAGCGGTTAAAAACAGTTAAACAAACTTTGTAATGTATAACCTGTGCGTGCAAACACGGCCACATCAGCTAACTACTCAGGATATATACATGTCAGTGAAGTAACATCTCACTATATGCTGACATAACATTACATTCTCTGTTGACTGTACTCTCCAGCACACATGGGTTTATATGGGTGTTTTGAGTGTTTATTATACGGACGATTACTGCCTATAGATGCAAGCTGTGGTTAAGGTATACTTTTGAACAAGATAAAGATCCCTGCCTTTATCGGGACTGGGACCTCGAATGCACAGATACTATGCAGATGCTGTAACCATTACACTGTTGACATTAACATTGCTTCTGCCTATTTCCTATTTAGATGATTTCTATGTGTAAGTTAGGCTAAGCAAAGGGCGGATGCCCCCAAACCCACTGAGCTTCACTTACTCTTGAAATAACAACATATAAAAAATTTACTGTGAACCAATACATCACATTCCTAACTACATTAGGCATAGCCCCTCACTGACACATTTCAAGGGAAACCTTGTGTGAATGGGTAACAGAATATTCACCCCTGGGATCGTTTGTCCCAGAACCATACAGCCAGGGGGTGGGGGGAGCCCATTCAGTTTGATAGCTGCGAGACCTGTTGGGGAAATTGAATGGTGTTGAATTGTCACATTAACATGCCCTCTTTAGATCACTAAGTGCCCCTATCACCCTCCACAACCCCAGTCTTCAACAGCGTCCAGCAACTCTGCCTGGAATTGCTTCATTGGCTATGCTTGACAGAGGCTCAGTTAGTTCATCATTGGTGCAGAGAAAGCCAACACACTGTAGCTATGCTTCTAATTGCCCTTAGGCAGATAGGTAGTAGGCTATCTGTGAACCTCTAAAGTGTAGGCCATTACAGCCATACTATGTGAATAAACAGACCTTCAGATCACAATATACAGTGAGAAATCACCATGTAGTCAGGAAACAGTTAAGTACAGCAAAAACATACAGAACACTGATACTTAGTCACTACAAAAGCCTATCTTGGAAGCTAGAAGACTTGTATAAGTTTAAGGCTTTCTATTTCTTACCAGTGGGTTACCTACAGGAGAGATGAAAAACAAGAACAGATGGGGAACATGCATGCAGCAATACCATAACGGCCTAAGTGTCAGCCTTAGGCTTTGGAATACTGGCCAAGGTGATTGGCGCCCCCGTGGTGCCTTATTTAGGAGAGTCTCGAAGATGAATACCAGCAACGTAAACAGCACAATAGCAGAATCAATGAGAGTTATGCTACTCAACACCAAGGGTTGTGATCACAACATGCATGCACTCACAGCACTCCTCAGGATGGACAACAGCAACATCTGTGCAGTAACTGAGATCTGTCTTAAGGCTCCTGAGAGCACACCAGCACTACCAGACTACAACCCATACCACACATTGCAGCCACAGAACATGGACTGACACAGACATGGAGGGGGTGTATCCATATTCATCAGGGATACCTACACCTCCAGGTTAGTGGAGAAGCATGATAACTCTGAGATCATCCATGTGCAGCTAACATCAGCCACAACTGCAATGTAAACTGTGGCCCACTATGGATCACCCTCCATGACCCAGGACCACCACTCCACCTACCTGGAGACAGTGGAGGACATGACAGTCCTAACGCATACCCTGGCATTGGTCAATGTCAACTACCATACCATTAACTGGGAAACTTACTCCAGTACTCACTTCCAGGCCACCTCATATGCTCTGTATCAGTTGGTAACCTCCCTAATGAGGGGGGAAACATACTAGAAGCGGTCATCACCAACATGGGCAAAGGTGCACCACAGCAGAGGTTAACTGGTCACTGGTTAGATCTGACCATGAACTATTCACTGTTTCCACACCCAAGCATCTTCCCCACCCATGGATACCACAGTGTATACCTTTCCTACAGCTAAGTTTACACTACTAGTGACAGGGGGTGGGGGTTTCACAGCCTCCACACTAAGGGGAAACACTGCTCAAGAAACAGTCAGATTTACAAATGCAGTCTATAAGCACCTACATGGATGTATGGATCGTGCCATCATTGGTAAACCAAGACTCACTCCTCCTAGACAAGGACACCAGTCTGGTGGACCTCTACAATAAACAGGCTATACTACAGAAGTAGGACAGTGTTCCAATCAAACAGGAAATCCCACAAAGAGCAAACATCTGTGACCACTATTAGTATGATACATAGGTCCATCATAACATCATCCAAGGCTAACATCAGCAGGAAAATACACAAGGATTCGAAAGATAACGACAAAGCCTTCATTGGCTATGTCAAGGATCTAAGTGGTGACACACAGATTTCCATTGTGTCGGTGAAATATAGCACAAAATATGCTGACCCTACTGATATCTCCAACATCCTTGCAGATACATTCAGTGCATACTTCACCCTCTAAGAGCCCACAACACTACCCGAAAGGTACAGTATCCCACACATCAGACACAGAGGTGGGAATGGCCCTCTCTAACAGCAGAACACAGTGTCAGTGGAGGGAGATGTTGTCCCAGACTGCATCTTGCAAACTGTACAAGACAACCTGACCCCCCACCTAATTAAGCTTTTCAACCTCAGCCTCTCCACGGGCTACATGCACATACAATGGTGCGTGGCAATGGTTATTCCACTCCATCAAGGTGGAATCACAACTGACCATGGTAACTACCACCCCATAAGCCTGACTAGCCTGGTCTGCAATGGTATGGATCGCATCCTCATGGCACTCATTAACAAAGACATTGGTAACCTCCAAACATGTGACCCAACCCAGGTCAGCTTGGTTGAGTGCAGTTCATGCCTACTGAACCTGTTTGACATCTTACATACAGTCACCAAGACGTTAGATGATGGGGGAGGTGGTTCACATGTACTACATGGACCTCACCAAGGCTTTTGACACCATGTCCCACTATTGATAAACACACCAGCCTGTACATACACCCATATATCACAGTTTGGGGTTGCCAATGGGCTTACACACAGAACCCACATGGTACGACTAGTGGTCTCCAGGTCCAACTCTTGACCTGTCATGACTGGTGTCCCACAGGACTCAGTCCTGGGAGCCCTACTGTTTGGCATATACTTCTTAGAGGTACAGGCAAAAACAGGTGGACTACAGCAGACCATGTTTGGCAAGGACTGCAAACTGGGAGCCATAATTGGTAGTCCAGCTGACATAGACATCCCTCAAGGGGCCTCACAGAGACCGTCACAGGGTGTCAACGTCATGGCCTCTAGCCAAGTGCCACTAACTGCATGGTCATTCCATTGTGGAATATTAAGCACCCACATATTAACACATAAGTGGCAGCCACTTTAATACAGATGAGGTAATGGGGTATCTGGGGACTAAGGTAGACAGTGATCTCCCCTTTGACAATCATATCTCCACAGTAGTTAGGACATCCTTCTATGTAGGCTATCTGATTACTAAAGGATTCTCATCTAGACATACTGGGGTTATAGTGCTCCTTTACTCATCACTCATCAATCCCGTTATAGGGTATAGTAACCCATTTGGGATGTACCTCAGAAGACACTTCCAACAGCTGGGAGGTCCACAAATGTACCTCACCAAGGGGAATACTGGCCTCCAACATATGGCCTATGCAGCCAGACTGAATAAACTCCTGCTTTACTCAGTGGCATCTCATTTACCCAGAGATGATCTCCACTGGCCAACACAGCCATGTCAAACACAGGCTTAATGGATATGCTTCAGCTATGGGAATCCATGTCACAGTGAGCCACACACTGTAGTGAGCTGAACCTTGCCACAACAATAACTGGAAGATGCTGGAGGGACAGATTCGTGTCACAGACACTCCCCAAACTTTGGAACAACATCCCTAACTACATTATACAGAGCCCCTCACTAACACTCTGCAAGAGAAACCTTGAAGAGTGGATGGGGAACAGTAGATTCACCCCAGGGATCCCACCATTGGCTCTGCTCCACAGAGGGACAGTTAATGAGTCAATGGGGTGGCAAAAGCTGACACATTTTGGCTGGGCTTATGAATGGCTTCTGGCAGTTGGCCAAGTACCTACCTATGAATCTATACATACAGTATCAGCACATGCTGATAGCTTAAGTTACTGTTCAGGTGTTGAATTGCCTTGTGCCAGTGGCAGTTGTGTGTGCAATAGTTGAGGGATGCTTATGTTGGATGCACACAGTAGACTGCCTATACATGACAATTTACAGGTAGTCTTGTGTGTGTGTGTGTCATTCATTTTTACTGTGTGTGCAGGTGGAGAAAGCTGTCAGTTCCTAGGTGCCTACACTGTCAGTGTGTGTGTGCTATACGTTCCCTCTTTGCCAAGGCATGGGCATTCTGAGCACGCCTCCGTCTGCCTACTGGGGCTGGCTAAGGGTGTTCATGGTCTGAGTACCTCTGTGCCTGTGGCGACCTTTGCAATGGTGGTGGGCTGTGAGTGCCTTCACCATTCTGTCCCTGCTGCAGCTGTTTCCGCAGGACCATATTGTGTAGCATGGCACATACTATGAAGATGAGGGCACACATGCCTGGAGAGTACTGCATGGCTCCACCAGATATGTCCAAGCAATAGAACCATGATTTCAGCATCCCAAACACATGCTCTATGATGATTCTGGTTTGTGCATGTGCCTCATTATGGTGTTCCTGCTTGGGTGTGTGTGCATTTCTGATGGGAGTCATCATCCACGGTTCCAATGCATAGCCAGCATCCCCCACCAGGTGGTCATGTGGGATGTCCTCCCTGGCAAGTAACTGATACAGCTGTGAGCCATGCCAGATGTGGGAGTTGTGACAGCTTCCAGGGCTGCCAGCACACACATCCATGATAATGCCCTGGACATTGCACATGACCTGGCAGTTGATGGAGGGGTATCCCTTGTGGTTTATGTAGCATCTACCCTGCTCACCGGGTGGTAACTTATGTGTATGTGCATGCAATCTATTGCACCTAGTACCTCCGGGTATTCTGCCACATGGTGGAAGAGACACATATTGCTGGCCAACTCCTCCTCTGTTCGGGGGAAGTATATTTGCTCATTGGCATGTAGTAACATGGCATCCAGAAACTGGTGTAGTACCCTGGATGCTGATGCCTGTGAGATCCCCATGATATCCCCAGATGGTCCTTGAAAGGTACCTGTAGCTAGTATTCTCAGGCTTACACATACCTTCCTATACACTGGGATGGGTTCCCCTCTGTTTGTTCTGGCTCTGAGGCGTGGCCGGCACAGCTCCACAAGTTGTTGTAGAATGTCCCTGTCTTCCCTGTAATGCTCTATTATCTCCAGATCATGTAGCTCCTGGTAGGTTACCCTGGGTCTGAACACTCTCCTCCTCTTCTGGTGCCTGAGGTAGCTGTGTGCATCATCCTCCACACCACCTTCAGTCTCCAACACATGCTGGTGGATTAAAGCTATGGCCACCCCTAATATGTACATATTAAAGGTTCCCCGTCTGTATACACCACTGGTGCAGAGTGTATGGGAATACACAAATGTGTGTTAGGTGCTTTCACACTTTATACTATTATGCTATGGATGCTGCTGATGTCAGTGGGTGTGTATGAGCTATTCCAGCTGCAGCATGTCTTAATTATGGGGTTTGCAATGAGTACTGCAAGTGTGGGGCCATTACTGTGGAGATTTGCTTGCCTGCCTTGATTAATTTGTTGCCCTTTAATTCATTTTTAAACCTGGACCCCCCCCCCATTATCAGGCATGCATCCACCTGCCGTCTTTCTTGTTTTGTACTTTCCCTACCCAGTCATGGCAAAATGTGCATTGTAGTTGATATACTGCAAATCGGCTTTGTTCTGCTTTGACACTTTAATGTTTTCTTTTCTGTACAGCCCCTCCCCTTTCCTGTTCTGCAGGTAGCTGCTTGCAGCATTGTTAGCTGTTGTCAATGGCCTACTGTAAGCTCCTAGGTGTTAATTAGTCATTTGTACTCCAATTTCACTGCTGCAGCATTTCCTTATTTCTTTCCTATATCCTTCCTGTTTCAGCTGCAGTGCACGCAGCGCAAACCTGTTTACCAGGTTTACGTGCATTTTCATCTCTGTTCACATGCATACTTGGTTACCTTGTGTACTCTCAGCTAAGTATAACTATGGCCAGTTCAACACACCCCTATCCTGCAGCTTTGCCTAGCTAGGGACAAACCGGTTTAGCAATTCTCCAATGTGCTTACAGCAATGACAACACACCTCGGTGTTATAACACTATACTGTGAGGTGCATCCTTACACCAGCGGGGAATCTGTGATTCACTATTACTCCTCTCATTTGCATGGCATTGCCTACTAATTTCTAGCTTCTGCGCATAACACTGTCACTGCCCCTTAGCACCCCTTGCACCATAGTATGGTGTAGCATGCCTGCCATTGACTATTATGGGGAAATCGTGATATGTGTTTCATTGCGGTTTTATTCTATATTTTTATATTTTTCTTGCAATCCCCTTTGCACAATGATGCCCTGCACTTCCATGCCATGATAGTGTGACTATATATATTAAATGTTAATTTTATATTTGCATATATATATATATATATATATATTTTATATACTGGCAATTAACTTACTAGCACATTTAGATTTATTTCCTATGACAGTACATGCAAGAGTATTACTAACCTGCCTCGCATCGCAACCTCTCCAGATGACATCCATGGGCCTCTTGGTTCCTGGCCCAATCACTTGCCACTGTGAAGGAAATAAGAGGAGTATTTAGCCATACCTATCCATAATATACATAAGCTGGCAATTATTAAACAGGTAGTGGAGTGATACTTACACACAGCTGGGACATCCTCAGCCATCCTAGCCTCTTGGATCCACTGATCCAAGAGATCCTCCTTTTGCCACTTCAGGTTGGCATATTGATGCCTGACCTGCTCACCAGTTCAGGGTATGCTAATGGCACAGGTGAGGTAATGGGCGAGACAGTCCCAGGCTTCCTCCTTATATTGGGAACCCTGGTACTGGCCCTGTAGCAGTCTCTTCTCATGGTCTTTGACAAGGAGTCCTGCCATGACTCTGGACTCCTGGATGCCCCAGCACTGCACCTGAAAGGGCAGTCCCTCTCTCCTTCCTGACATGGTGCCTGTAAGGGGAAGCTACAACCAGTTATGAAATCTATTCCTACCTGTTTGTTTTAAGTAGGGCCGATTTCCCACACTTTGCCATGATTGGACGGTTTTGAAAAGGCTAAGCTATGGGCAAACCTGCTTACCTAAGTTTGTCAGTGTTTAAAGGGCTATACCACTGGGCAAATTGAGTTAGCTGACCTACAAATTGCTTACAACTACTAAGCTGGCCTGTGCATTGCTTAGCATTGCTTAATATTTACTTTGCATTATATTTGCTTTTTGGCATTGATTTATTATTCATTACATGTTATATATATGTCTGGTATTCATGATTCATGTATACGTACACTGTATGGAGTCCTTGTGTTTAATAGGGGACTTCAACACTGTATTACAATTACACCTCACATATGGGCTTACTTCAGTACTCCAGTTCACATATTTATGTTATGTTGTAGGTTATAGAACATGACTGTATACTGATTCCTTCCACATGTTCAGTTTGATTTTCCTATAGTTAGGATTTGTTTGGTGATGCCTCAATCTTATGTACTGCTTTTATGGCTTGGCGGTTAACTACTGTGACTGTAGTGTAAAGGGTCCTGGGTTCAAGTCCTGCAGAACTGCTAATTTTGTTGCTGGGCAGAACAGCGGCTGTTGGATACTGAGTGATTAAGGCAATTTTAAGCACTTGTAAGCAGGTTTGAGTGGGTTTGCACGAGGGTAAGCTATGCTAACTTCTGTGAAAGTACTGTTAGTGTTTTCTCTGTTATTGTATGGAATTGTGAGTGTTGCAGTTGCACTGAATAATAAGGTACCACTGATCACTGTCACCCACACTGTGCTACATAATATAACTGTGTATGAAATCCTGTATAAGAGTGTTGTAAGTCACTAAAGGATGAAGAGGGCAATAGTCTACATATATCCCGGTTCATCTGTATGGGGTCAAGACATGACCAGAATTTGTTCAAAAGAGATGGACAGGTATGTGCATAACATCAACCTGGAATCTGGGAGTATGTGTAGAAAGAGTTAATTAGTGGTAACAAACAATTCCTCCACAGGTATACCAGATAAGAGGTGTATACTGCAGGTAAAACCAATTCAAGTATATAGATGTCAACAGCCATATCACTGTCCAAACTAAGGCAATAGAGTAGTGTAGTAATACTTGAAAGGTACAGATAACAGCACTGACTAGGAAACTAATGCAAACTACAGGAATATACTAGTTGTTAATTAACATATTTCTCTCCCCCACCATATCTACAACAATACACTAAATACCCACCTCAACTGGTACATGATGACTCCACTGTTATGTTGGGACATATATCCTATTGTTTGATAATTATTTAAATCTGTTTCTATGCATGTGCTATGTTGAAATACTCCAACATTGGTTGCATGGTGCCATCAATGTACCTGCATGCTGTTGTTATTACCACTGTGGTCCCATATATGCATGTGTTCCGCTTGCTATACAACTGTTCCATATCTGGTGTCTGGGTTAATGGGAATATCTATGCATGCTGTTATACCTAATCCTCGAATGTGTTGACAATTACTAACCCACATATATTCATACACCATAAACACCATAGCACTTATGAGAATGCGGGTCCCAGCAGACCCACCTGTCCCACCTCAGCTGTGGCACTGGGCACCAGCATGTCTGGGGCCCAACCTGGGACCTCCTCGTCCTTTGGTCCTGCACCACCTTTGGGTGGAACCACTTCAGTGGATGGGGCTTGCCACCCTGGGTACAGGTACCTGTCACCCTTCTCCAGGTCCGGGTCATGGTGCTTAGAGCTCAGTCAGTAGTTTGGAAATCTTCTACACCAGCTCAAGGGCCGAGTGTCATAACTAGAGGGTCAACCTGGCTCTCAGACTCAGCCCCCAGCATAGGCACCTCCGGGGCTGTGAAGGTGCAGTGGTGACTGCCCATGCATGGGGATCTCAGTCCCACCATTTCCACTAGGGGGCTCATGGGCTTCTGATTTCCCAACACCCCTCCCCATCAAGGTGTTTACCCCCACGTGTCATATACCACCTCTGTATGCATCTTAGTTGTCTTGTCTGTTAACCTACCCAAACTATCTCCCCAAATATACCTACTCCCCTTCTCCAACATCCCACTCTCACCAGAAAAAAAAAAGAAGGGCAATCTGTTCCCCCCAAAAATATCACCCCATATATTGCTGTCCATTTTGCATATGTGTCCTCTGGACACATGTAATCTGGTGTAATTGACATCATAACATATTATTGTTGTCCTCACCCCTCTCTCAGGGGTTTGAATGTCCAAATCTACCTCCAAATTCAGTGTATATGCACAGCTGTTGCTGTAGAAGAAATGGGCAGCTATGGACATTCCCTACACCCTCCTGCACATCCCTAGCTATTTTCCCCACTGTCTTTCCCTCTTTGTGTCCCTTTTTCACCACTTTCCTATCAACTCTTTTTCTTTTCTTTTAAAGAAATTAGCATGGGGGTTAGCAGGAGTAAGCAGTTTTAAGAAGCAGTAAGTGGATTTAAGCCTGTTTACATGGGGGTAAGCAATGCCTACACAGGTTAAGCAATTGAGATGCTAAATCAGTATAAGAAACTGCAACTGGAAGTTAGCAGTGCTTACCTCCACACAAACCCACTTACAACTGCTTAAAAGTGCCTTAATCACTCTGTATCCAATGGCCCTTGTTCTGCTCATCAAAAAAATAAACAGCCTTTACAATACCCGAACTCAGGACCCTGCACACTGTAGCCAAGGTGATTTACCACTAAGCCATGTCAGATGCGCAAAACCCTGATGTTTTCCCAAACATATCATCCAGCCCAGTCATTCAACAGTACAGGAAATGTATTTCAGCATGTAGATGTATGTGTGTGTATATATATTAATATCTAAATAATTAATATCTAAATAGATATAACATATATACATACATATGCATACATCTATAGATATATATGTCTACATCTATATGAATATATATATATATATATATATATATATATATATATATATATATATATATATAGCAATATATATATATTTATGTAAGCATAAATATATATCTATATAGGTATATATAGACATACATCTATAGATATAAACCCACTCATCCAAATGACAAATGTTGCCTGCAACATATACCCACAGAGAGGTCAAAGGATATAACACCGCACATAGGTGTGTATACATGGGAAAGCTTTATTTGTGTACTATTACAGTTGTATATGCCATGTCATATAGTTGTTTAGACATTGACATACATATAAACAGAGTAATGCAATTGTGAAACAGTTATATTAATAAATTAGTCTTGAAAGTTTTACATATGTTGCTGTCCAGGCCGAGGCCTTCAAGTAGTACAATAGTAAAGACAGACTGGGCCATAGGAAAACAATCAACCAACAGTAAGTAATGCAGATGTATAGTGCAGCAGACTGTATCTACACTCTTTACACAATCCTTAGGGGGTAAAGACCTCAGTTGACACAATGGGATGTATCTGTTACATAACAAGGCATAAATGACACCATCAGAATCACACTGACAAACAGAACAGTCTGTATGGCAGGAAGCAGTAGGCCTGCATTTACCCAAGGTGAATTGTATGGTAATGTACATTCCAATACCTTAAGGCCGCTTACCCCTGATACCCCCACATGTTGTAACAGCCTAGGTTAGTTATGGTGCATCCCCCCATAGAGTGAATAATACAGGGCCATATACCACTGTTACATACACTGGCCTTTGGAGTGCATAAGGACACACATGTATTGTGTAGGTGAAGCCCACACATATATGGAACCAACCCCACGATATGTGTGTGGGCCACAACAACAGTGGACTGATGGCAGGAATGGCAGTATGACATACTCACAGCCCACTACATAACAACTCCTGACAGCATGTCATATGTGCAAAGCCTGGTATGTAGGTGGAGGACAGAGGCTGGAACACACACCCATATGCAAAATACTGTTGTCATACACTAAGCAAGTCACTGGTATTACAGGATAGTCTGCAACATACTCTTAGTCAGGAATATGAAGTTAGAAACAGAAATGGATGTAGCCATGTACTGATAGCACTCAACACACACACAGTGATATATCTGACACAAGACCTGTGTGGTGGACAGACAAAACATAATAGGCACACCTCTGGCCATCAAGTGGATAGGCCCACAGTTGAGAGTTATGCAGACAGACTGCATTCCAAGTTAAACTAGTATGTACACACAAACCCTGTAACACTGGTGCTATAGAATGCATGCAACAACACTGCTCACACTCTGTCTGTAGTTCTGGAACCACCTAAAAATATGTAGTTGTCCTGAGTGTGCAGGGACTCCTGTAAGAGGTATTGCTAACTGCTGTCTGCAACACTGCTGCCCACACACAGGAAGGATGTCCACCATACAAGAAAGGTAAAGGGACCTCACCCACATGATAGAGGGATGCATAGTAGTTGGTTGCCATGGCAGTGGTAATTGGAAGTACTACACAGCATGCTGCATGCAGATAATAAGTGGAAGACACTGATGGGTGCAGAGGCCATCACCTGATCATGTGCATCACCTACAAAATCCATGCTGCAATCTATTCAAAGCAGCTCAATCCATTTACTGGAGAGAGACCGAGATAGAGGAAGAGAGAAAGTGCATGTAAGGTACAAACAAACAAAAAAAACCCACCATCAAGCAAACCATCCAGAAGAGACTTCATACCCAGAACAGGTATGTGAAGTATATATGTATGTAATTGACCATAGTACTTGGGCCATAATAATAGAATAGATGATGTGGAATGATTTATATGTGCCGTCAGGTGTTGTTGTTGTAATGATGTTCAGCTGAACAACTGCTAAGGACAATAGAGTCTGTCCCTGTGGGTAGTGGGCCATTACCCATCAACCGTGCAGAGCAGCACTGACTGATAAGATGAAAGCCATCATAGTGTGTGTTGTGTAATGGGAAGTATGTATATTTCTGTGGCCAACAGCTGGTGGTGGCAATAATGTTATAATGATGGACACGTAGGTTCCACAGCCCACCTCTTGCAGGATACTCAGGTTAACCTGTATTGTAGCATGCAGGAATGCCATAGGTGTGTAATAGGGTTACCTGCAATCTGGCCCTACATATACCCCCTAATGTCAGGCTATGTCCATATGTGGCATCTGTCTGTGTTGTAGCAAGGTAGAACAGTGTAGCTGTGCAGGAAGGTGTTGTGAGATTGTGGACCTGATGTCTGAATGTACCCCATATATAGGTATGCATATGTGTACATATATATATATATATCTATATATATATATATATATATATATATATATATATATATATATATATACATACATACACATATATACATATCGGTCTATATTAGAACATCAAAGTTTCACAACTTCGAATGTTCTAACATCGACCCCTATTCAGTGAACGTTGAAAATAGTGAAACGACAGAAAACCAACTTTTTTCCTAGGGAAAGAATTTGGTTGTCTGTTTCTGTCTTTTTGCTATTTTTAGTGCTGTGGTGGAAAGTTACAGGTCAGGTTCAATAAAGTGTGAGATTTGAGTTAGGGTTAGGGCACGGGTTAGGTATGTGTGCGATTGTGTGGACGTGAGGATTAGGGTGGGTTAGGTGAGTTAGGCTTAGGGCGTGGGTCAGGTAAGTGTGCAATTGTGTGGACATGAGGGTTAGGGCAGGGTAGGAGAGTTAGCGTTAGGGCACTGGTGAGGTGAGTGTGCGATAGTGACGGACCTTAGGGTTAGGGTTTGGGTTAAGGTAAATGGATAGTTAGTGGCGTTTGTACAATTTAGTGTAGGGTTAGCTGTAAAATTTTAGGTGTATGTGTGTGGATTGCTGTTTGTTTGGTGTGTTTGTGTTGTGTGTATGTGTTTCAGAACAGCAAATCTTTTCCGTAGGAAAAAATTCACTGTTCTGCATGTTCGATGTTGTCAGTGTTCGCTGAATAGGAGTCGATGTTACAACATTCAAAGTTGTGAAATTTTGATGTTCTAATATAGACCCTATACATATATATATATATATATATATATATATATATATATATATATATATATATATATAGACTTATATATATATATATATATATATATATATATATATATATATATATAGATATATATATATATATATATATAGATATATATATATATATGTATATATATAGGTTCATAGGTTCATAGGTTCGTACTAGGCTATCTGCCCTAGGGCATTTATAAGCCTAGCCAGACTGTGTGTGGCTTTCACCACCCCTTAGGATGAGAATACTACGCCCATTTAGGGTTTAGTTTACTGTGCCTCTGTCTAGTAGTGACACAGAGATGACCCCCGGGGTAAACCTATGATCTCCCATCCACTCGTCAAGATTTCTCTTGAACAGAGTTAGTGAGGGGCTCTGCCTAACATGGACTGGGATTCTGTTCCAGAGTGCAGGGAGCCTCTGGGTTATGAATCTGTCCCTCCAGCACGTCCTATTTATTTCTGTGTTGAGGTTTAAGTCTCTTGCTCTCGTGGCTCTGATGGATTTGGATTTTCTGAGGTGGAGCATGTCCATTAATTCCGGTTTGGACATGGCCTTGTACGTCAGGCACAGGTCACCTCTGAGTAGGCGGTATGCGACTGAATAGAGCTGGAGTTTTTTCAGTCGGGCAGCATATGACATATGTTTAAGACCCTTTATTCTCTTGGTGAGGAACTTTTGGGGTCTTTCCAACTGCTGCAGGTGTCGGGTAAGATACATCCCAAATGGGGCATTGTACTCAATCATTGGCCTGATAAGAGAAGAGTACAGGGGCACAATGACCTCTCTTGATCTAGATGTGAAACCCTTCATGATAAGGTGGCAATATAGAAGGTCTTCCTAACCACTTTGGCAATGTGAGTGTTAAATGAGAGGTTACTGTCAACCTGGGTCCCTAGGTCCCTGATTACCTCTTCCGTACTTAATGGATTACCACCTATGTGGTAATTTGTGGGTACCTTGTTTTTCCTAAAGGGTATGACTATACATTTTTTGGCGTTCAGCTTTAGACCATGGCTTTGGCACCAATTATCCATTTCTATGAGGCCTCTCTGAAAGATGTTTGTGTCCGCTGGGGTATCAATTATGGCACCCAGTTTGCAGTCATCTGCGAACTTTGTCAGCCACAATCCTCCTATGTTTGCCTGTACCTCGGAAAAATAAATGCCGAACAAGAGGGGTCCCAGGACTGAGCCCTGTGGGACACCGCTTGTGACTGGCTTAGAGTCTGACATAGCTCCAGCAACTCTGACCCTGTGGGTTCTGTCCTTGAGCCAGTTTGCAACCCATCTTGTGACATATGGGTTTACATTTAAGCTGGTGAGTTTGTCTATGATGCGCCAGTGGGGTATTGTGTCAAAGGCTTTTGCAAGGTCAAGGTAGGCTGTGTGAACTGCCTTACCCTCATCAATGGCCTTAGTGACTGTTTCAAAAAAGTCGACCAAGTTCAAAAGGCAGGATCTGCCCTTGACAAAGCCAAATTGAGTAGGATCCAATGTCTGTAGGTCCCCAATGTCTTTGTTTATGAGTTCCATAATGATCCTCTCCATAGCTTTGCAGACCAGGCTCATCAAGCTTATGGGGCGGTAATTTCCAGGGTCCGTGAAGCACCGCCTTTGTGAAGTGGGACCACTGTTGCCGTCGCCACACTTTGGTGCGTATCCTGTAGTAAGGCTAAGATTAAACAGCAGCCTTATGTGTGGGTTTAGTTCCTCTTGGAGTTCATGTAGCACACAGCCTGGGACACCGTCCTGTCCCATTGATGCTGTGTTTTTAGCTTTAGAGAGGGCGGCTCTCACCTGGGCATCTGAGATGTTAGGGAGGCTACACTCTGCTGGGATAGTTATTTCTCCTTTTGGGGGGGAGGAGGAGGAGAAATTTGCACTGAACCTGTCTGCTAGAATGTTGGCAATGTCAGTGGGTTCAGTGTATTTTGTGTCATTTTGGACTAACTCTGAGCATATCTGGGAGTTTCCACCCAGGTTTCTAACATAGCTAAAGAAGGCCTTGTGATTGTCTCTTGTATCTTTTGCGATTTTTCTCTCAAAGTTGGCCTTGGATGATTTTATGAGTGATCGTAGTTTTTTGCTAGTACTGATCAGAGTTGCCTTCCCTTTTAGGGATTTTGCTCTGTCATGTAATAGCTTCCTCCTCCTGTTGTAAAGTTTGCTTATGGTTGAGGTCCACCAGACTGGGCGCCTGCCTTTGGGGGAATGGGTCTTGGTTTTATTTGGGATTGCATGATCCATGCATTCTTGAAGGTGCCCGTAGAAGGCATTTGTAAAGGATTCAGCAGTGTGGGTTGTGGTTTCCTCTGGCCCAGGGGCCTAGAAGGATACCACTTCAGTCTTAAGAAGTGTGAAGTTGGCTTTTGAGAAGTTCTTCACTGTGGTCTTTTGTGCAGGGGGTGGGGGCAGGATGTGGATTTCCAGTGAGATTAATTTATGGTCTGATCTTACCAATGAGGGATATACTTCCGGTGTGGAGCATTTTGTCCCCATGTTTCTGATGATCAGGTCAAGTATATTGTCTCCTCTTGTGGAAATGATGACTAGTTGTTCCATCGCATTTGAGTTTATGAATTCTAGGAACCTTTGGGCTAGGGTGTTGGGGCTTGAGTAATGTTCCCAGTCTATGTTTGGGTAGTTGAAGTCTCCCAATATGATGGTATTTGGAGAGACATTCATACGCTCCAGTGTCTTCAGGAAGGCTGTGTGGGGTTCCTGAGTTTGAGAGGGTGGTCTGTAGCATGCTACAAACTGTAAGGCAGTTTTGTCTATGGTTAGTTGCACCTGGATGGTCTCCGATGCTTCGTGCAGTGCCACTAACCTGGAGGTGTGGGTATCTTTGATGAATATGGATACTCCCCCTCCTTTTGTGGTTCGGTCCAAGTTTTGGGGCCGGAAAGCATGATATGAGGTAAAACCTGATAGTGCTGGGGTGCTCTCAGGAGCCTTGAACCAGGTTTCAGTCACTGCACAGACATCGATGGTCTCCATACTGAGGAGGGTTTCGAGAGTGTGCATCTTGAGGTTTAGACTTCTGGCATTGAGCAGCATTACCCTTAGTTTTTTTCCACTTGTGTTTTCTAGGGAGGTAGGTTTATCATTTGAGCCTTGCCTAAAAAGGCACTATGGGGGTGGCAAGAGCCTTGGCCAATATCCGGAAGCCCAGGGGTGACAGGTGCAAGCCATCCCTTGTGAAGCAGGGTGGCTTGTCAAGCATGTCATCCCAAGCAGACAGACATTGGATCCCCTTAGAATGACACCAGTAATTAAGCCAATTGTTAAAACTGATCATTTTGTCTTTGTACTGAGGCATCATTCTTGGTGAGGGTAAGATGCTGCTCAGGGTCAGGGTCATACCGGCCTGGGCTACATAATCAGAGAGCTCCTCTATGTCTCTTTTCATGTAGTCCAGGGAGGTACGTCTCAGGTCGTTCACACCAGCATGTACAATGACTGAGTCATATTTGTACTTGCTGTGGAGTGACCTGAGTGCTTGTGTTATGTGGTGGATTCTAGCTCCTGACAGGCAGCTTACTGTGACCTTTTCCTTGTTCAGTCTGGTGAGCGGGACGTCAGTGTGTCTGACTATGGAGTCACCTATTACAAGTGTGTCTGTCATGTTGTTTGGCCTTAACGGCTGAGACTGTTTAGCACACTGATAAAAGGTTGCTTTTTTCCTGAAAGACACACACAGTTGGCAAGTGCAGGATTCAAACCCCTACCTAACTGCATTAGGATACTACAGCAGTATGCATTTACACAACGTGCTACATAAATTACTAAAGGGATATTTCTTTCATACAGACTTGCACACACACTAACCCCCTCCACACACACTGAGCATTTGCAGGATTCAAACCCCTACCTAACTATGTTTTGACACTCGAGACGGACGCATTAGCAGAGCGCGCTATTCGCATTACTATCTACATGTATGTCCACAAATATACAGATACCCATGTGTAGACATATATATAAACACATATATACATCATATATATCTACACATATATAGATATATACCTATATGCACATGTCTACATATATACAAACACACACACACACACAAACATATATATATATATATATATATATATATATATATATATATATATATATATATATATATATGTAAATACAAGTCCCCTATATTACCACCACAGTGCTGCATGCAGCATGGGATGAAACAGCATACATAGCAATACACACAGATATCTACAGCTCTCAGTGTGTGCAACATGGAAGGGTATGTCAGCTGTCAGTGTGTGCAACATGTGAACTCCTTGTTGGGACCACATTGACATTATCTGTGAAGTATGGAATGGGAATATGGGAAAGTATGGCAGGTATAGTTGTGGAGGTGTTCAGCATTGGTGGATATAGAGGACAGCCTACAGGGGTGGTATGTGACACATCTGGGTAAACACCCTGAATGGTGTGTGGTCTTTGATGTGGACACCCCATGGGCCCCAGTATGGACACAATGAGAACAAGCCTCCAACCCACTGCTACTCACAACAACAGTCTACGTCCCGAAGGTGCCTGACCTGGAGGCTTAGCAGGAGGAGCATGTGGGCCCTGTGAATGTGTACTGGGTCTCTCATGGTGATATAGCACATCCCACATGTGTCTGTGGAGCCTGTTATGGAGCAGATCCTGGACCTGACCTCGGGGGACAAGAACATGTCTGAATGTGCCCTCAGGGGGGGCAAAATCCCCTGAGTTGGTTCCACCTGAAGGTATTGTTGGACCAGTACATGAGGAGGCCCTTGGGTGGGTCACACATGTGATGTGGCCTGGTAGCATGGGCAGATGAGTTTGGAGGGGTGGTTCTGCTAGCCAATAGTACATATACATGCTATTGTGTCACTGTTATAGAACATATGTCAGTAGTAATAGTCTACAAAATCCCAGAACATGTCCAACAGCATTAATAGATAACCCCAATAGCGCAGAATGTCAGATGTGCAGCAAACACATAGCAAGGATACCACAGGCATATATGGAACAATAGTAGCCCTGACCAATGGCATGCAGTTGAATAGTCTGTAACAGGCCAGCAATGATAGTGTCCACACAGTGAACATGGCTACAAACAGATTGCACAAAGTTTGGTACAATACAATATCTGCTCCACTGGTAGGTATGTTGTAGCCATACCTATTGAGTTGTGTGTACAGTTTGTTGTCACTGATGTAGTGGGGGGGTGACAGTGCTGTGTATTAAGAACTGTGGTAACCTTGCTGCATGACTTGCTTACACCTGTGTCCATCTTTATGTCTTTCAAGCAAGATGTCCCATGGAAGGCTTCTGGCATACTCATCAGCTGAAAACGACATTCTGGTGAACCACCTCATACAGCACTACCCTGTATTGTTTTTCTGAACTGCCCATGATCAGCAGGAGAGGACTGCCATGTTGAAATACCTAGTCCAGGTCCAGCATCATTGTTCTGACCTGCTTTGCAATGCCCATTGTTGTGCTGCTGCAGTCCAGGGGGATCACCTCGCAACAGGGGGGGGGGTATGCCATCCATCCCCTCGACATGTGTAGAGGAGCTCCTAGCCAGCCTCGTAGCACCTGCCCATCTGCAGAGCCACCAACCACTTGGACACCTTTATGGAGGTGAGTGCTACCCACACAACAGCCGAGAAGCATGCAGGTAAGACACAGGGCACATCAGTAGACCACTATTGCATATACATGCACATCTGTACAGGTATGACATCATATATATAGTTTGTTGCTGCATAGTAGTGATAAAGAGATGTGAATATGTACTAGTATTATGGACATGTACTGTTGATGTTTTGTAATGCTGCACCCACCCTGTAGCAATGCCACAGGTGTGGCCACTGACTTTGTATCTCTCACCCTCTTATGTAGGTCCCTCCGGTATACCACCAAGGCAGCAGCCTGTGGCTGGTGAGTATGGTTTATGTAGATGCTTGCCAATACACTGGGCATGTAATCACTAGGGTATACTCCATGCACACATCTAACACACCTAACCAGATTGCATGCTGTACATGTACACGTATTGTTGCTGTTAAATGCATGGCATCACAGTGGTGACCATGATGGGGTATTGGAAGAGTATGTCAGACACCTGCAAGATAACTAACATCCTGTCATTGCAGAATGTGTCCACAAAAAGTAACATAATGGTGGGAGACATGGCCTACAGTAGGGACATGTTTGGAACAACACCCATATACAGTGCAACCCCAGTGTATATACCTGTAAGACAATGGCAACTGTTGCAGAGTTACACTATGGCATAAGGTATTACTGTGGTCTACATTATCAGATGGGACTAGGCTGTAACATGTGGTGTTCAGTGTATGGGACACTGCAAAGTGACACACACGTGTAGGCCTTACTTGTCAAGCATCTGCAAAAAGGCTGAAGGTGGGGAGGGGTGTCAGCCTGACACATCAGTGCACTGCAGCAGGGATCCTAAGGATGCTAAGAATGGCTGTATCTGCACATAGTCAGGTTCAGGAACTGTGGTAGATGTAACTCTACACCCACAGCAATAGTGACAGCAGTGTGTGAACACCAAGGGATGTGCAAAGAGTAGACCTTGCATTTATGCAGATTAGGTGGACATATGTAGGGCAGACTGAACATACACTAGCAAATGCAGATGGCCCACGCTAGTATACCTCTCCCAGGAATAGTGACTGCTGTATTACACACAACAATAGGTGCAACAAACCGTCATGATAAGGGTGTGCACACATATGCCCACATGGAGTGTATGCATCGCGGTCAGCATCCACACACCTAACACAGTCCGTAGACACTGCATGTGAAAGTACAGGAAATATGTCACATATTGGGCTCATGTACTGTTAAGATATGCGGTGATGTGGTCCCATGGCAGATCAAGGATGGGTGCATCCTATCAATAAGGGTGTGTACACCCCCATAGCCACGGTATGCTCTGATGTTTGTCAGTGTAATAGTATTGGATTGGTCATACATGGTCCGCTGATGTTGAGAACTGTAAATCAGACATCAGGCATTACAAATGACATCTGTCCTTATATCATCCCAGGTTTGTGTTGCTAAAAAACATAGGGGCTGTGAGCATTAAAGCTGGCATAACTGTGACACAGTACTACACTTTCAGTAATGGATTGTACTCCTTGATGTGCGGTGCACAGTACATCACAGGGTGCATTACAGGTGCACAGCAATACTGTGTACATGGGTGCAGTAGTATCCAGGGGGAGGGGCATCGCCCAGTGACACAGCACATGCATCACACAGATGTAGACTATTGCTAGCATGGCTTGACTATAGCTGCACTACATGCTGTTGTGTACCATATGTTATGCATGTTGACAGATGGGTTATAGGAGAACTGTGTGTACTATCATTGTGCAACCTCACCTGTATGTGTGTGCATGCATCCTGGTGGGTAGTTAGTTTGTCTGTAGGGTCACTCTGGTGACATGGAGAGAGGTTGATGCATGTAGGATGTGTGTGTGCATGTGTGTGTTCTTGTGTGGGTGGCCATGTATGCATATGTGTGATTGTGGGATCGTTCATACAGCAGTACCTCCCTTTGGGATCATGCAGTACATGGACATGGATTGCCACATTACACACCAGGAATACTTGTCATGTATGAAATCACAGGACAGCTGATAGTATAATAAGGTCTGCAGCATGTAACAGGCATTGAGAGGGAAGGTAGACACCAGCTATACCCTTACTATCGCATTTAGCAGAGAGGTGACCGACAACCCACGTATGCAGCACTACAGATGCATCGCGGAAGTACTAGTCAACACCAGGGAGTGTATCCATATATTACAATAGTCACATGATAGGCTGATTGAGCAGTATATCTGGCATGTACTAAGCAATACATATACATGACACTCCAGTGCATGATATTATGGAGTGAGCATAGTAGCCCACACATATAGGGGCCATGTTCATGATGTCCAGATATACACAGGGTGAACACTGAATGACAGCAGTGAGGCCATCTAAAACCACTACACACAGGTCAGGCAGGTAATTTAGTAACAGGTCTTATGATTTGATCACTTGTCTAGGCATTTAGAGGACAGATATGTTAATGAGTGGTACCACTGTATGTATGTTACCAAGTGGGTGGGGTGCATCGCTGCAGGTGGCCATAGCTGTGTACCTAGCTATTGTCTAAGGAGAGATGGGTTGTGTAGGGGTTGTGTATACAGTGGTATCCTGCCACCTGCCAAGTGGCAGTAGGCAATCTATTGACAGACACTACTGTGGTAACCCTCAGGGTGAGAGTGACATGCATCAGCCAATTCTCCAGGTGCATCCTGCACATGGCCACTGAGGTGATCAAGTTGACATCTATGCAACATGCATTGCAACAAATGGTTAGTGTCTGTGATGGAGACCTGTACCCAAGCATGTTCTGTTGACTGTGGTAGTGAAGTTGAGGTACCCATGGCATGTGGTGCGTACAGGGTGTTATCTCCAATATGTGCCAGTTATTACACAGCTGGGCAGACATGTCAGTGTCAATCAAGCTTAGGATGCCTGTACATATCCCAGCTGGATACCTACCATCTGCACATCTGTACATGGACTGACAGTCATGAGCTTGGCAAGTAGCTATGCAGTAGGATGAATGTGTTGACAGATAGCCATTTGACAACAATATGTATGCCATAACTACATATCAGGAGCCCTCGCTATCATGTGCTGTACAGACGGTAGTCTACAGTTACATTCCACATGTCTGTTCATTACCCAGTAGGGCTATATACTGTGACACAGCTCACACACCAGGGATACAACAGGGAGGCCTCAGAGTCCAACTATGCCTGCAGGTGTGCC
The DNA here is from genome assembly GCF_019279795.1 of Protopterus annectens. NCBI lineage: Eukaryota > Metazoa > Chordata > Ceratodontiformes > Protopteridae > Protopterus > Protopterus annectens. Next base: position 469,720,585 of record NC_056751.1, read on the forward strand.
TGTTGTCAGTACTACATTTGGCACTCTACTCTTGCCTGGGTAAGCACTGTCAAAATTAGTACCGCCATGATACACTACATGCCAGTGTGACAGCATGTGCCCTCAGCTACTACCCCTGTATGTAATACATTCACATGGATAACAGTACTTTACAGGCCTCATATACATCTGTGTCCCACACGTGACACTCACACCCCTTCTTACTGTAATGACAGCACATTGGTGCATGTATTGTATATGGCATTACATACACTTATTACAGATGTCATTACCCTGCTATGTTATCAGACTGGGTGGTGTGAACTGGTTACTAGGACTAAGCAATGCTTAGCAGGTTTCAACATTGCTGAATATAACAGCTAAGCTGAATTGCGCACTGGTAATCGAAGCCTATACTGTGTATCTGCCTGAACGTTTGTAGCTTAGCACTGCTTAGCTTCGCACAAACCCACACAAACCCACTTAAAGCTACTCAGAACTGCCTAAACCAATCTGTATCAAACAGCCCTTGTTCTGCCCAGCAACAAAATGAACAGCTCTTGCAGGTCTTGAACCCAGGACCCTGTACACTAAATTCACAACACTTAACCACTACACCATGACCACTGTGATGACAGGTGTTGTTTTTCCAATATATCTGTCAATGCACATATTGATTAGTATTGAACAATTGCCTTTACTTCCACAATTGTGTGGTACTTGCTATTAATATGACTGTTACATCACATATGTTGTTTTATCATAATGTACACATAGCAGATACATGCAGAGAGATACATCTGGGAGAGTATACACAACCGTGAGGTTTATTCATGACAGGAATATGGATATATACATATAATAGGTTCATACATGTCTACATGTGCATACACATGTATATTCATACATATGTCTGTATACACATCTGTATAGTGCAACATATATATGGCCATGTGTACATCTCTTCTTATGTGTATATATATATATATATATATATATACATATGTATGTATGTGTATATATATATATATATATAAATATAGATATATGTATATATAGCTATATATGTATGTGCATCCTGTGTGTACAGATATGCCTATTTATGTAGATATATATGTAGATATCTATAACTTGTGTATACATATCCATTCTGATATACCTATTAGTCAAATATATATGTAGATATCCATAAGTATATCTGCATATGTATCTCTTTCTGTATATGTGTAGACATATATCTGAGTGTTTTTATATATATATATATATATATATATATATATATATATATATATATATATATATATATACATATTCATCTATGTATGTCGATATGTATATGTGTATATATCTATATAGATATATGGATAAGCATATATACATATATGTTCACTGGGTCTATATCACGAAACTGAACTTCCAAAATGTCGAACACCATAAGTTCGAACAGGGATGATCGAATCTGGATAACATTGACACTTCAAAAACAGCTAATTTTTTCCCAGGGAAAAAATTCACTGTCCCAAAAAACACACACATAACACAATCACACCAAACACCTTCTAAACCTACACTAAACCTAACATACACCACTATCTATGTAATATCCTTAACCCAGCCCTAACCCTAAAGTCCGTCACTACCGCACACTTACCCGACCTGCTCCCTAACCCTAAAGTCCGTCACTACCGCCCACTTACCTGACCCGTGCCCTAACCCTAAAGTCCATCACTATCCATTCGTACACTTACCTTGATCCAGTCCAAAAATGCAGAAGCTGCAGAAACAGCCAACCTAATTCTTTCCCTGAGAAAGAATTCGGGTTTCCGCAGCTTCGACATTCTCAACTTTCGAACTACCAAGTTCGGCCTTCCGATATTCAGCATTCTCAACATTCAATTTCATGATAGGAACCCTGTTCACCATATGTCCTGAACATGGAGTAGAGCCCTACATCAGCCCCAATAGTCCCAACCTCTTAGTGCAAGGTGATGTCAGGTATTTATTGCAGGTATATATTTAGACTATAACTGCGGTGGTGGTGCTGCCGTAGCATTGTCGCCTCACAGTAAGATGTTGTCCTGTTCGATTCTCAGCTAAAGCATCTTCTGTGTGGAGACATGCTTGAATGGGCGTACCTTCATTGAAGGTTGTACGTCAGGGTTGGCAACTCTGTACGTAAACATCTGCTGCCAATCATTAGCGGACCAGAGTTCCACTGTGGCAACCCCTAACCGGGAAAAGTCAAAAGATACAACAACAACAGCTACTGTGATAGGGGTTGTCTTCACAGACATGTTGTATGTGGGTGGGGATTCACTATACAATCTCGAAATACTGAAATGTCGAATTTTAGTATTTTGAGACTGAATAGTGGAAAACCCACATACCCAAAAACCCAAAATCACGAACAGCATGATCATGACCATTCACACACACACGCGCGTGCACACACACACACACACACACACACACACACACACACACACACACACACACACACACACACACACACATGCATGCACACAACCAGCACATAAACACACACACACACACACACACACACACACACACACACACACACACACACACACACACACACACACACCTACCTAACTACACTAAAAAAAAATAACAACACACACAAACACATATAACCTACCTATAAGTAGGGGGCAAGCCCCCCTGCACCCACCATGTGGGGGGCTGTGCCTCCCACACCTCCCTACTTATATATTCTAACTCTGAGGTCGCACTAAACACAGAAACACACAAAAAACACCACCACACACACTCACACACATTAAATCCCTACCCAATACCCTCACACACACCACTTACTTGAAACCCCAGATAAATCCACAAACTGCACCACACGTCATGAACGCGACACCACAATAGTGGATTCGACATTTGCGGATTCAACACTTCTGCATTTGGCAAAGTGCAGTTTCGCATAACTGCACTTTCCACTATTCAATCTCGACGTACTGAAATTCGACATTTCAGTACTTTGAGATTGTCTAGTGAATCCATGGGAGGTCACATCTGCTTTTAACATGTGCGTCATTGGCTACAGAAAGACATCCTACAGACATCATAGTACATTACCACTGCTAGCACAGTAATGATCTTGTGGACTACAGCAGAGATATGGCCAATAAATGTGGACAGTCTGACACACTCTGGTCAGTCCAGAGGTATACACAGAACCCCTTAGTGCAAGACATGTGGACCAAGCCTGACAATGTGGATGTTAACAACCATGTAGATGGGTATATCACATAAATACTGGTATATATTTGCCTGCATAGATTATGCATTCACACACCCCTGTCTGTCCTGACACATAATACCCACTGGTACAGAGGTGCCATGGCCACATACTACCCACATCAGTACAGCATCCCACTGTTTTGTCTGACATACATGACTGTTATGGTGGCCTGGCAGCAGTACATCTGGCAAGTATCTGGACATAACATCACACTGGGTAAGTACACTAAGCTGCTAGGCGTGTAACAAAGCACCGTGCAGGCTAAAGGCAGACTGCCACACCACTGGCCTACATTTCATATGGGGGACTACACATGTACCTGCATATATAGCAGGCTCTACCAGCATGTCACAGCACAGAGTAACCGACACCTGCATGAAAACGCATAACCACAACCAATGTGAACACAGTCACAGCCACATATGGTAAGCTAGCGTAATATTACAGTATATGCACTATCTGATCAACACCATCCTCATATGTGCCACTCATACACTAACACTACTTATACTGGGCCATTACACAGTGTGGTACAATGCCTGTCTGTGGTATGGGACATGTGTGTGTTTGGCCCTATACACATGTAAGCCGATAGGGTAACATACGGTGGAGCAGCATGTGACATCAGATAGAACAGGACCAAGAACAATGACATCTACCACAGTCTGTACACAGGCCAAGGTACATATACACAATACACACACTGTCGACAATCACCATAAGTACACAGACCTCAGTACTGTACACACAACCACAGAATGCCCATGTTATGTCCTCACATATAGCCCCTACTATACATAACATGTGTAGCAGTCTGATATCTCACTGGTTTGTTATCAGATATGATGTCAATAAATTATGGTCTACAGAATATATGCACCTCTTACTGCATGATATATGTACTACGGTTGACAGAGTTGTGACTGGAGGCACAAACACAGGGCCAATATTGACATGTTGTTGTGATAACCTCATACATTTACTGTTGTAACAGGGTTTGTTATGACATATGTCCTGTGAGGGATATGAAGTCAGTAACTCTCATGGTTGTCACCATGTACTGACTGCAATCCTCACACTATGCTTCTGCAGTTCACAGATAGATGCTCTGTGAGTAACATAAGAAAGAAAAGGCAACACACACTGCCCAGTCTGCAGATGACCCTACAGATGGGGGTTTCCTCAGAAACATAGGACTGTCATGACAGGTACTAAAACATGTAGACCAGCCATATCCACACACACTCTGTTAAATCAACATTACTCCAAATGCAGAATAGCAACACTTACATTCTGTAGTCATGTCAGGCATATCTCCCTCCTGTGTGTTGGCCTGTTTCAACAGTGTATGTTGTTAGAGGTGAATCCCCAATCCATCTGTGATGCTGTTTACCAAACATCAGATCTAGGTCGTGCTCACAGTGAATGTAAAGACCCAACACCAACATGATGTTCCAAGATATTGGAGTGTGTTTCCATGTGATTGGCTATGGGAATGTTACCACAGCTGTTCCACATGCAATCAGCTAGAGGAGGGCTGAAATTCGTGCAGATGCCATCAGCTGATTATGAGCATCACTTACAAAACACATGCTGCTGCCTAAACAAAGCAGGTGTAGTTCTCCACATCCACCAGAGTGGGAGTGAAAGAGTCAGACAGAGGCAAAGATAAGTCAGAGACAGGGTGGGAGAGTACCAGTACAAAGGATCAAACCCCTGACTGACTATGTATTGCTATCACATGTCTATGCAGTTATTGGATGCGCCATATAGCATACATGGTGAAGAGCTCTCCAAATGTATAAGTGATGGTGAGTGACAGCTGCAACATTGATATGGTAGTGATATGGTAGGTGTAGTACACGTGCCTGTTCACATGAACATCTGTCAGCGTCAACACAGCCATACTCTCTCAGGTACTCACACACATTGACACACTTGGCATGGTCAGGAATACACTTCCTCACTAGTTAGTTTGCCACAATACAGTACTGTGCAGGTATCACATGCACCACAGGGGTTATCTGGAGGTTATATGGGCAAAGGGTATGTGGAGGTGTCTGACATCAGACAGCATGCTTCAGTATGCCAGTGGGGGTTGTAGTGAGTACGAATTTGGTCAAAAGCATCATGCACCACACACACACAGACACAGTGTGCCAGTACTGGCATGCATGTGTGCATTACTTCACGGGTGTGTAGTGGTTGATTGCGCCAGAAGGCTATACAAAGATAGGTGAAGGGTATACTTTGGCATCAGGCCACATAACAATGGTCTGCAGTGTGGCTCAGGGGTGTAGTGTCTGGATTGGCCCACAAAGGTGGGTATTGTGTTTACCATCCAGTCACCTGGGTAACAATTGTGTGTGGCCATTGCTGTTCGATGCTTGCCATTTATGTGTTCTTTAGTCCATGTGTGCACATGTCCCACATGCATGTACAGTGACATGCGGAACTCTACCTGGGGTGTCTGGCCCATGTTGTGAACACCGATTGTTATAATCAGATGTGACTCTTCTGGCCTCATGTGCTGGAAACAGGTAAAGGACAGCAGGTTGACCCTGCATCTACATTGATAGCATGATACAGGTATTCTCTGGTGTCAGTGGCATCTGTCCATACAGCACATGTGTATAAGGCATAGTAAGTCCTTTGTGGGTCACATTTGATGGCACCACAGGTGTTGCAGGCATCCAGTGGGGAACATAGTGAACGCACATTGTCTGCATGTACATGTGTATGTTACTGATGGATAGGGTGGCATGCTCTCTGTCGTCCACTGTAATCACACCATAGTTACTATCTGTGGGCAATATGCAGGGTACTACCAACATAGTTGTTGCCTAGGCAAGTGTGTTTGTTTATGAGACTTGGGTTGAGAGTGTTCTCTGTGTAATACAAGGGTTGCTAACATTGTTCACCAGGTCTTGATGTCACATGTAGGGGTATGGATTGCCACCCCAGCTTCTTGGCTATTTCACATCTGTTATCCTTGTAAGGTGGACATTGTGACATATAATAAGGCCACCATATAAGAAATTTGCAAAATCCACTACACAATGAGTCCAGTTGTTACGCACTCAGTCACCTCCCTACAGGATACAAATGACAAACACAGACACACACACCTGTCATGTCTGGGATTAAAACTTCTATCTAACGAGTTTATTACATTACAGCATTACACAGTTACAGGACATAGCACAGTGATTACTAAAGTACTCTTTCCCCAAAGGTGTATTTCACAGTGAATGACATCAGCAGGCTTGCCAAAGTAGGGCATTTGAGTTATAGTGAGTGTGACTAGCCTAAAAGGCATTGCTCCCTACATAGACATCCACACTTGCCATGTGTGGGAATAGAACCCCCACCAAAGTACAATATCACACTGCAGCTTTAAATTGTTACAGGACACACCACAGAGATTACTGGAGTGCACCTTCCCCAGAGGTGTATTTCACAGTGAATGACATCAGCAGCATTGCCAGAGTAGGGCATTTTAATTGTAGTTAGTGTGACTAGCCTAAAAGGAATTGCTCCCTACACAGACATAGAAACACACAAATAATTCCACAATTGCCATGTGTGGGAATAGAATCCCTACCAAAGTACTACATCACACTACAGCATTATGCTGTTATAGGATGTGCCACTGAGATTACTGGGCTACACCTTTTCCAAAGGTGTATTTCACAGTGAATTACATCAGCAGCCTTGCCAAAGTAGGGCATTTGCATTGTAGTGAGTGTATCTAGCGTAAAAGGCATTGCTTCTTACACAGACAGAGGCACACACACACACAGTTGCCATGTCTAGGATTAGAAGTCCTACCTAACTAGGTTATTACACTACAACATTACGCAGTTACAGGACGCGCCACGTAGATTAGTGGGCTATATTTTTCCCAAAGGTGTATTTCACAGTGAATAACATCAACAGTCTTGCCAAAGTAGGGCATTTGAATTGTAGTGAGTGTGACTAGCCGAAAAAGCTTTGCTCCCTACACAGAAAGATACACACGCATACACAGTTGCCATGTCTGGGATTAGAACTCCTACCTAATTAATCACACTACAGCATTATGCAGTTATAGGATGTGCCACAGAAATTACTGGGCTACACATTCTCCAATGGTGTATTTCACAGTGAATGACATCAGCAGGATTGTCATAGTAGGGCTATGGGGAGGGCAGTGTGTGTGCATGGGTCATAACCCATTCATCTAGAGGTTGACACACCATATGCAGGCACATGCAGGTCTATATTCTACAGGTACTTGTATACAGCTGCTAGATGACTACTGCCATGTACAGTCATGTTGCAGAGCTAGCACTTGCACCACATAGTCTGTAATGCTGATGGACACCAGTGGCTAACTTCTACAGTGAGTGACATTTACACATCATGTGGTTGTAGCCATTTGGCTGTGTGCTGGGTGGGGCAGGCCTCATGATGGATCACTCTTTGTCACAGTCACTCTCTTCCACATATCTATGTATGTCTACTTTTGGCATATTATAGCGTGTTTTCCTTGGCTATATGTCTGTATTCCTATCCAATGTGTGTGCAAAGCATGACTGGTGCATACTGAGGAGTGTATGCACTAACATCTGCAACTGTCAGATATGTATGGCCCACTGTTGTTTGCAGACATGGGCTTCATTTGTTTAAGTGTGTGAGCATGCCCAATATGCCCTTTTGTATAGAATGTGTGGATCCATTCCAGGTAGTTTGTACTCCAGTGCAGACCTCTGTGTTGTACACCTACAGGTAGCAGACTGTTTCTGCAAGGTATCCGTAGATCAATTGTCAATATAGGGTCAAACTGTGCAAGGGATAGTATGTACTGTAGGTGATTGTGTCTGTGCTGCTTCTGCTACATGGTACTGGTGTTAGCAGAATATTTGGACATGTGTACTGTTATACACTGTGATGTTTTATGTCCTCAAGTACTGTCAGGTGGTCATTCTTGCTCACAGTAATGTCCGGGCGAACAAGGATGAATACAGCTGTGTCTGGTATTGTGGGCAAATGCCTACATCTTCATAGAAAGTTATGCCATTCTGGAAGGGGAGCTGCAGACACTTGCTGCTGGGTCTGTGTATCTGGTTCAGCACCTTGGTGCAGTGCTGGCAGAGGACCCCATACTTGTACATCCATCGATATGACAGTATGGCCTTATCTTGCTGTGGCAATACCTCACAGCTGTACAGATTCACACAGTTTATCCAGAGGCAGGGGCCATACGTCAGGACATCACCCCTATTGTGGTGTATGGGCAGGTTTGTAGCTGCCCATTTATGTGTTTGCAGCCAGGGATAGTGTGTGCACATGGCTGTGTTTCAGACCTTGCACATTCCATGCTGCCCATGCTCTATTATTCTATTGTCTTCCATACATTATGCATATATTCTCTTTTACTTTCCCTAAGGTTATCACCTCATCACAGCCATATTTTGGTGTTGGGCCACAGTTCATGCAGTAGGACATGGTGGACATGTTACTGTGGTTTGTCCACATGGCCTTACATCTGGCTTATGTGGAGTGTGTTATGTTGTTACTTGGGTGTCCATGACATAACATGCATTGGCAGTACGTGTAAGACACAGGCCTTTGGCAGAGGCCTGTAGGGCATTTGGTGGTGATGCAGGCCAGCTGTAGCAGGCCATTGCATTCTGTCAGTCCTACAGTCCCAGACCGCCATACAGTATATTTCCCTTGGGTAACTGGGTAGGTGTGCTAGGTGTTCATGCCAATACTTTCTATCAGTATTGATCAGGTGGTGTGGATACAGGTAGGGTGCTACCTACAGCTAGGGACACACCTGCGTGGGACACCTGCACTGCATGCTGCATTCTTTCACTATTGTCATATACAGGTAGGAGTCATATTGTACCCATTCCCAATAGCAGGGATACGACCAGAGAGGTACCTGTGGGTGGTGTTTGGGTGAGCTGGGTGCATATGTGCTATGGACACTACTCGCATCTGATGCACAGATATGCATGGGGCTTTCCAGTTATGCTGGCATGTGCAGGTACATCAGTTGTTTCCCAATACATCAGTCCTATCACCTTTGTGATCTGCAAGTGTTCGAGCAGACGACACCAGTATTCCCTACTACAGGCCCATATAATATGATGCATACCTGTATGTACAATTCCAAGGGTGTGCCCATTTCACAGTTACACATTACATACTGTATGTCTGGGGTACTTCCCCCTGTGTGCTGTTTGTATGTCTAGCCCAACAGCCATGCTATGTCAATCTTTCAGATGGTGACACATATTAACACCATACATTTACAATGGCTTACTTTAGCATGTGTTTTACTGGTGGGGATTGTCTTTGACACTGCAGTTGTGAGGACTTGGCCCTGTCATCAGCAGTAGTGAGCAATGGCCACCGGGTCATACCTCAACATGCATACATACTGACCACTTTCACACAATATGAAACACACACCAACCTAACACACACATACCTCCATATTGTACAAATACTACTATCTATCCTGCTACCTTGGCCACCTCTGGGCATCTGTGCTCCACTCGTATTATACCTACACATACATGTTACTACATTTCTACATAGGATTTGGAGGGGTACACCTGACTGTTACAACATTTGTACATTGGATTGGGGGGGCACACCAGACCATTACTACATTTCTAAATAGGATTGGGGGGCATTCCTGACTGTTACTACATTTCTAAGTAGTGTTGGGGGGCACATCTGACTATTTCTACATTTATACACAGGATTGGTGGGGGCACACCTGACTATTTCTAAATTTCTACACTGGATTGGGGGAGGGGCACACCTGACTTTTTCTACATTTCTATATAGAATTGAGGGGGCACATCTGACTGTTTCTACATTTATACACTGGATTGGGTGGGCACACCTGACTGTTTCTACATTTCTACACAGGACTGGGGGGCACACCTGACTGTTTCTACATTTCTACATAGGATTGGGAGTACACCTGACTGTTTCTACATTTCTACATAGGATTGGGAGGCACACCTGACTGTTACTACATGTCTACATAGGATTGGGGGGAACACCTGACTGTTTTTACATTTTTACACAGGATTGGGGGCACACCTGACTGTTTCTACATTTCTACATAGGATGGGGTCACACCTGACTGTTTCTACATTTCTACACAGTATTGGGGGGCACTCCTGACTATTTTTACATTTCTACACAAGATTGGGGGGCACACCTGGCTGCTTCTACATTTCTACATAGGTTTGGGGTGGGCACACCTGACACTTGTACACATTTGCTATGACTGTACTGGTATGTCAGGTACTCCATTTCATTCTGTATTCCAACCTATCATGCTGACTAGAGGCATATCCATGTACTACAGGTCATAGGTTTGATTGACCTACATATTAGTTTCTCACTTGCTACCCTTCAGAACTAACATCCCAGTGCCTGACTTGATGTAGTCTGTCTGTGTAGGCCTGGGGGGGCGGGTTACCCATAGGCATCATTCAGAGGCCTTGGCGCAGCCTTTGTTTGTGTTTGTCTACACCTGAGCTGCTTGCTTAGACTGTTGTTGGGTATGTGAACCTCCCTGACTGACATGTGTGTGTCATATGGACACACATGTGGCCCAGCACATTTCCTGCAGTGGGTTTTGTCACCATGTGTAGTAATGGCTACTATGGTAACACCAGTATTTGTTACAGATCTCATGTTGCCACTATATATGTCTACTATCTGCTAGCATCCCATTCAGCCACCCGATTCCCTTGCATTCTCACATCCATACCATAGATACAAGTAACAATGCATACTATTCCAATCGGCAATTGGTAAGGAGAGTGACTTACCTCGTGGGTGTGCCAGTATTGAGGATGGTGCTGGGGGCTGCCTATGTCAGATGCACATAGTACACTCCCTATACATGGTTGTGCACAGGTAGCGTCATGTTTGGCATCCCTTTTACTGTATGTGAGAGTCAGAGAGAGGTGTCATTCCCTGGGTCCCTACTGTGTCAGTGTATGTGCTATGCATTGCCTCTTTGCCAAGGCCAGGGCATACTGGGCACGCCTCCATCTGCCCACTAGAGCAGGCTGAGGTTGTTACTCCTCTGAGTCACTCTGTGCCTGTGCAGGCCTTGGCATTGGTGGGGGGCTGTTTTGCCCTGCCGCATGCTGTTCCTGCTGCATCTGTTTCCACAGGATCATATTGTGCAACAAGGCACATACGATAACAATTTGGGTACATGTAGCTGGTGAGTACTGCAAGGCTCCACCGGATGTGTCCAGGCACCGGAACCATGACTTTAGCATCCCAAACACATGCTCTATTATGATTCTGGTCTGTGCGTGTGCCTCATTATGGAGTTCTTGTTCGGGTATGTGTGCATTTCTTATGGGTGTCATCAGACACGGCTCCAGTGTTTAACCAGCATCCCCCACTAGGTGATGGTAAGGGATGTCCCAATTGGCAAATCTCTGGTACAGCTGCATCAGATTCCAGATGTGGGAATCATGATAGCTTCCAGAGCAGCCAGCACACACATTCATTATAGTGCCCTGGGCATCGCACACAACCTGACAGTTGATGGAGGGGAAGACCTTGCGGTTGATGTAGACCCTACCCCATTCACTAGGTGGTGCTTTGATGCATATGTGCATGCAGTCTATAGCACTCACCACTGCAGGGTATTCTGCTATTTGGTGGAAGAGACACATATTGCTAGCCAATTCCTCATGGGTGTTGAGGAAATATACGTGCTCATTGGCATGTACTGATATGGCATCCAGGAACTGGTGGAATACCCTGTATGCTGATGCCTGTGAGATCCTCATAATATCCCCAGTTGGGCTTTGGGAGGTACCTGTGGCTAGTATTCCTAGGCCTACACATACCTTGGTATCCACTGAGATGGGTTCCCCTCTGTCAGTTCTGTGTGTCAGGCATGGCCAGCACAGCTCAACAATTTGCTGTAGGAGGTCCCTGTCCACCTTATAGTGCTCCACTATCTCCAGCTCATGTAGCCCCTGGTAGGTTACCCTGGCTCTGTACATCCTTCTTCCTCTCCTCACTGTGGGTTGGCCGACAGCATTCTCATCCTCACCACCCTCAGCCTCTTCCACATGTTGGTATCTGACAGCTGCTGCAGCCCCTACCATTTTGTTGCTTTTGTTTGTTAAAAGTTCCTCACTTGTATACACCAGTGGTGTAGAGTATGTGGGAAAAACCAGAGGGAAAGGTGTTTGCATAGTTTATAGTAGTGTTCTGGGCTGGGCTTGACTGCTGCCTGTGTAATTGGCTGATTCTGATACATTTCACCTTATAGCTATGCTAGTTCTCCTAGATTACCTTCCTACTGCTGTTTTCCCTTCCCATTGCCTTCCTGTTTAAGCCCGGGGGCACACCACACAAACACAGTGCTCAACTGTGCACAGAGCTACTATTTCCTGGTTTACTTTTTTTTCCTTTAAAACCCAGTGCGTGGCACGCACACTTGCTTAGGCAATGTAAAGAGTGCTAGGCAGCCTCAGACACACCCCCTTGCTTAGCTCTGCTAAGCTAAGGGCAAACGCAAGCCACAGGGCTCCAGTCCAGTTACAGTATGCCTGACACACACCCCTATGATGTCAGCGAACTCCTAGGCTTGCACCAGGCTATTCCTGCTCTTACACTATTGGGTGCTGACTAGCATACAGGGGAAATCTGGGATTCAGTATCATTCCCCTCATTTGCATAGGATTGCCTGCTGATCATTGCGGCTTGTGCTATCGGACTGCAGGACTGCAGCCCTCCCAGGAAAAAGATGGAAGTGAATTTGACATTTGCCATAAAAAAAAAAAATACTATTTATTTCGTGTTTGTGTGTTAACACAACAGTACGATGAGTCTGCAAAGTCCTGGAACTCGAACTGCACATGCTCGTCGAGTTCCAGGTTTTTTTAAATATTTTTTTATTTTTTAACAACGTAGTATCTACTATCTAACTGCTGACAAAGGCAGTCCAGATTAAAGAAAAAGATCAGTGTGATGCCCAGAAGTCTATGCGGTTTAACCGCACCGTAAATTAGAAGGGGGTTCGGACTGCCACGTCCACAGGCATGTACGTGAAGTGGATGGCTGGATTGCTACTGATTGCTTTTCGCTCTCTTCTCAAAAAAGAGAGTGAGAAACAATCAGTAGCACTAGCACAGTAGTACTGTACTTGTCTTGTTGGGACCGTTCAGTGGATCATACCGGCATTGTTGTTGGTGGTGCTTGTGCTTGGTAAAAGAAAGTTAAACAACTTTATTTTTTTTTTTGTCTTGGCTAAGGAAGACTTGCACTGCAGTCAGAGAGAGGAAAAAAAAGAGCAGTTGCCAGTTAGTTACTTTCTTTTGGAATCGGGGAAGGAACTAATTTGATACATTATATAAACTGAGGTAGGTGCTAGACGCGGCTCTGTACCCTTGAGTTTTTTTTTTTTTTTTTTGCTGCAAGCTTGGCTGCATTGTGTTACAAAAGAAAATGTGTACTGGCAACATTTTCAGATATTTCTTTAATTACAGCATTTTTCTTCTGTCCTGGGAAAATGACCTTTTAAGCTGCAGACGTCATTATCCCTAGAGATTTTACTGGACTAGGGAAAAGACTATCTATAATTTTCTAAATCTCTATATTTTCTTGGTAGTTTTGTAAATATGTTAGTGTAAACAATACTTTCAACTGAAAATCATCCTTGTCTGTTAGCCACTAGGTGATGATTATAAATACTTTATTCATGCTTGAAATGATTACATTTAAACTAATAATTGCGTTTGATTTGTGTATAGGTAGTTATCATTTTGTTAGTGAGGTGTTTTAGCTGGGTTTCTGTTTTTTTTATCAGTCAAACTCACTTGATTGCATTTGACCTGCAGTCTCCAAATATGTATTATACAGTATAAGAATATCTGTTCTTAGCGGTATTTTTTTTTTAACTTTCCATATAAAGTGATTGCATGTTACATTAGTAGTGTTATTAACTGCTGTGCAGTACACTTCCACAGACAGAGTCAACAAACACCAAAGTGCATCTAACCAGGGAGTATTGTTTTGGTCATGTAATCTGCCTCTTGTCATCCTTGGTTTAAAAATGCCCCAGTGAATTTAGCGTTTAATAATTTAAATTAAAGCATCATTAGAGCAGTGATTTAAGGAAGGTGCTGTGTTGTAAAATGGTTCATTTTCAGGGAATGTGCTTTTTGAATGTAATGTAGATTTAATAATGTTTTGATATATTTTTGTTATGGTGTGACACACATTTAGTTTTCTGCCAAAGTTAAATTGTTGCCTTCTTGGGTGCCTCTCTTGACTGTCAGTGTGTGGAAACCTGATTGTACATGGTGGCAAGAGGCATTTACTATTTTTCTGACTAGTTTTAGGAGCTAATAATTCTATAAAAATGCTTTCTTTTTTTGTGAAAGCTACTTTTTGGGGGGTTAGGTTATCTCCTGTCATACCTGCTTTAAACCATCAGTTTGTTTTGTTTATTGTGAGCATGTGTGCTAGTGCTTCCTTATTATTCCAGAGCTGCATAATTTACTATATTTGCCAGTCTGAAAAGGACTTTTAAATCATTCAGCACATTTTTCTTACTGTTAAACTGATTATATAGTTTCAGGTGGTGCAATAAAATTATTGAAAAATATTTTTTGTCAAGCTCTTTTAAAGTTTTAGGAAACCATGCATCGCACATTGTTTTTTTTCTGCAGGTATACCTTGGAGGTTAGATCCTATTCTTTTCATTCTGTTTGTTCATAGATAGTCACTAGGGTTGCAGTCTGCAACTCTTATACACCTGCAACGTAAATGGTAACCTAAAACAAAATGAAGCACATGGTAGCAGGGCTAGCCACCTGGTGATGTAAACCTTGGCAGTAGATGATTGCTACTGGTGAAATGACACCCCAGTTTTATTCTGTTGATTTATGCTTCTTAATCAGAAAATGTATGTTGTTGTAGTACCTGTTGAACTGTGTTTAACTAGCAATGCTTTAATGACCATCAGGTAAGCTTGTCTGAGATTGTAAGATGTAAGTAAGTTTTAATAAGCATACTGCTAAAGAACTGCCAACACTGAAAGCCTTTTTTGTTGTGAAAGCCTTTTTGTTGTGGCCATGCAGAGAATATTTACATAACTAGATAACATATAAGCCTTGGGCATTGACATGCATATGATAATATTTATAATAAAGGACAGGATTACAGTATTTTCAGAACCTCATTACATTTGTTGGAGACTTGCAGTCATCTTTGCAGGCTTTACACGTAAACTAAACAAAGTGCCAATCTATCATGTGTGGTTCATAACTTGTGCAGGAATCCTTTAAGCAGTTTATCTTGAGCTTGTTTCTTGTTTGCTGTTCATTTTTTACTTTGATCATGTTTTCCCCATGAAACAAGTAGATAGTTGTTGTTAGGCAGCAGGTCTTTTTTGGATAAGAAACATTTTTACAAGTGGGGGTATTTCAGAGATTGCTACTTTCAGCATGTTATTTGGTACTTTTATAAAGCTGAATATAAATTATAATTAGAACTGCAGTGCAAGGAGAAGTGGTTTGAATTGAGTACTGCTTGTTTTTTTATACTTGATTTTGACTGGCATTCCAGTAATGTATTTAAAAGTCATTTATTTTTTTATGCCTCACAACCTTTTTGTTTCCATCTAGATATTACGTAAGCTGTCATGTAGCCAATGCATTGAAATATTTATTTTCTTCTACCCTTTATTTTGTCTTGATTGGACTCTCATAATTATGGTGTGGCACCCAGGGCAGCGTATTTAATTAAAGTCACAGTTTTTCTGTTTTTAGCATAGCTCCACCACTTTCTAGTCGGCCACACCCATTCAGCTGTCTCCTGCAGCCCCCCTTTGATTTGAAGTCACCAGCTGCCACTGCTGCTGATGCATAGTTACATGTCCCATACTGAGCCTCCTCCCTTAGCAACTGCTATTCACTGGCCATATTGTCCTCTGCCTGCCATTGAGTATAATGGCAAAGTAGTGATTTTGGTTAGAAGGCATATTTTAGGTATTTTATCCTATTTTTCACCCAATCTCATTTGCAAGCCACTGCCCTTCGCTTAAACAGCTGAGATCGGCTAAAAAAAAAATAAAAATTGATTTTTTTTTTTATTTTTGCAACTGTTTTCCATGCCAATGGCATTTGGCCATTGGCATGCTTTCTACATAATTTCCATCCTTTTTTTGGAGCTGTCATGGCTCAGTTTTTGTAGTTTGCAGAAATGTACTCCTTTATTGGAGGAGTACATTTCTGCTGATTACACTATTCCTGCACGGCTTGTTTCCAGCTTCCTGGATCACAAATTCACTTCATTTGCATGGATTTCTCATGCAAATGGGGTAATTTTCATACAGGGGCTGAGTCCATGCAGGACTAGTGCAGGAGTGCGCGTGCACGTCCCTACAGCTTATTCCTGGATCACACGGCAGACATATTGCCTGCTGGTGGCCCTGCACTAGTCCTGCACACTGTGCATGGCTTGCTGAATCCGAGGGACTATATTTACATAGTATATACTCTTTAATTAACCTTTCTTTTTCTATGCTACTGCTGCCATTCTAGCACTCTTTTTATTTGCTTTGCATGTCTGTACTGCTTAACTGTCCTGTATTAATTTATATGCGCTCTAACTTATTTATGTCTGTTTCCTTACTTCATATGACACTGTGGCATGCTAGTATTGCTTTTAGTACATGGAATAACTTATTTCTTTCAGTATCGTTTCTTTATTACCATTACTTTTGCATAGACTGTGTGTATTTCTTTACCTAATTTCTCTTTTTCCATATTCTCCATACTACTGCAATACCCTTTCCATCAAATTGCATATACTTTTTAACTTCTTTCTCTACACCATTGTTGAATATGTGTGCCTATTTACATTGCATATACTTACTTTATTCTGTTTTCCTCTCCATATAATTGCAGCACTCTCTGTTTACACTGCAAGTTTTCTGAAAGTTATTTCTCCTAGTCTATTTCTGTATTGCCTATGTTGCTGTAGCACTCTGTTGTTATATTGTATATGCGCTTTAATTTGTGTCTCAATCCGTCTTCTCACTTCCCGTGTCATTCAACCACACTGAAATTATATTATATGCAGTCTGTAACTGATTTATCTTATTTTTCCATAATATCTCTCTTATTGCAGAACACAGTTTGTACTCAGCGCATACTTTAATTTATTTCTCCCTCTGTTTCCATATCACCTGTTAATTTGTAGCACACTCCATTTCTTTGTATGTACTCTTAGATGTATTTCTTTGACTTTGTTTCATTATCCTCTGTAGTTTTCAAGCACACTGCACTCATAACTTGTGTAACATTCATTTTTTTTTCTCACAATTTCCTTATTCTTGTTATTGCTTGTAACACACTATACTTATATACAGGGGTGTAGCTAGGATTTTCAAATTTGTACTCACAGCTCTCAGACTGCTACCCCCCTCCCCAGCCAAGCTACGGCCATTTTCGTAATTCACGGTTCGCTCTTTTAGTGTTGATGAAGAGGCATTCGCTGTAATGCCTCTTCAGTAATATAATATAGATTCACTCAAACTCGGTTCCTTGACTTGAAAATGAACCTGAAAGTCAGTTCTTTGAAAAATGCAACAAGGTAGTTGGGGTAGAGGATTCATGCTTTTGTTTTCTGCAACTAAGGTACAGGTTTTGAGCTTGAGTAAATTACTAACTACCTGCTACCCCTAACTAGGGTGTTTCATTCACACACACATCCTTACCTACCTCTTAGTGCAAGAAATATGGACAAAGCCTAAAATAAACAGGGACAGATATTAAATAATGCTCTTGTGAACTTAGAAAGTTGCTAGAATAACAGGATTTGTGCTAGTATGAGAAAGTTGCTAAAATAACAGGATTTTACTAAAGGACATGAAGTCTGAAAGTCAAATGCCTGTCATTATTTAGCAACTTCGGCCTTCAATGATTTTTTAGAAAATCACAAAATTTATGAGGAACAGACAAAAAATATGGGACAAAAATCTGGACATTCTGCAAAATTTGGACAGTTGAGAGGTATGCTACCTACCTACCGCACACACACACACACACACACCTCTCAACCTCTTACAGCAACAAACCCATAAATAAAAATGAGGCCCAAAAATAAGGACATTTTTTTAAACATTGCTCTTATAAACTTAGAAAGATAATAGAATAGTAGTAGGTCTTGCATTAGTATGGATTTTCTGAAAGGTATGAAATCTGAAACTCAAATGTCTGCCATTATTTTCTAACTTCAGGCTTTAATGATTTGCCACTAATTTGCCAGAAAAAACGCAGTTTTATGAAAAACAGACCAAAAATGTGATGCAAAAATATAAAATTGCCAGACAATACAGCTGGAAACCTGTCAAAGAAGGGACACCATTTTAATATGAGCACTGTTAACTTGAGCAGCTGACAAAATTAGAGAATCTATATGCATTTCTGAAATAAAAGTAATGTATAACTCTGATCATTACAGTTATTTATAATTGTAAGCCCTCCACGTTTTCTTCCAAAATTGCTATTTTGTGGAGGGATTATTAGGGGGAGAGCAACATTTTGAGCCAAAATTGGGGACAATTGAGAGGTTTGGATATTCCTAATTCTATAAAGCGATTTATTTGCACATACCTCTCAACCTCTTAATGCAGGAAATCTGGACAAGGCCAAATATATTGGGGGAACATACAAACAGTACTAAAAATTGATCTTGTATAAACGTAAGACAGTTGATAGAATAACAGGTCTTGCTTTAGCATGCATTTTTCTGAAGATTATGACGTCTGAAACTTAACGTCGGTCATTATTTAGTGACTTCATTCCTAAATGATTTGCCAGAAAAGTTTTATTTTGCATTTTACAGCATGAACACCAATAAATATCAACTAAACAAAGCAATGCAGTCTCACAATGAAACTAGACTTAGCATTAAAACTTCTCTGCCCTTGAAACTCACATTTATTGAAACAGCATTGAAACCCACATTCAAATAAAATACATTTTGCCAGTGGCAGATAAAGATTAACTTTGGGCTGTTTTCAAATCATAGGCCCCTTGCACATGAAACATACACGTGCTCTTTGATACACCTTCCTGGTCGTATTAAATTATATTCCTTATACAAATCGGTATAGTTGTTAGTGTTTTAAATTTATTGTTTTGAACATTTTTCCAGTAAACAATGGAACAAAATGCATGCACCAATAATGACAAAACAGCCCAATTCAGAACATTTCCATCATAAAAGTCTACTCAAACTTCTACAGTCCACCAGTATCAGTAAATATGCACAATCTCTGAACTAGTAAAAGCCATCTACATGATTCCACATTAAAGAAATCTGTAACTAATGAAGAGGATGCTGCTAGCAAACAACTTTATATTTCATGGTTTCATCTACAAATAAAATGCTTGTTTCCCTTGAGGAATAAATTGCCTATGTTGCATTAAAAAAAATGATATGCTAGTAATATTGCAATAGGGAATGGATGGCATACTTATAACAGGTTCATAGTTACTACTAGATATCTTCGCCAAAAAGGACTACAGCGTCCACTCCCCTTTACAACACAGTACAGTATCAGCAATGCATTTACCTACTGTGGGAGAAGAACCCACAGCATTCTGCATCAAAAGCAAGTACACTACCTGTTGTGCTATTAACAGTACAAGCAGACTCGGCATAAGCAGCACTAAACTTCAGTTCCCCTGCAGCTCTCATCTCCTTGTAAAATGTACTCGACACTCAGCTGTATCTCTGAACTTTGCAGCACAAGAAATCTGGAAAAAGCCAACATTTACTGAGGGGGGACAAAAGCCCAAAAACCAGGGACACATTTTAAACATTGCTTGTATAATTTTGGAAAGTTGCTAGAATAAAATGCTGTGTTACCACCATGCATGTTTTGAACCAGAACCATATGCACTACAGTCAGTGCAACATACCACTATGCTAAATCAGCAGGTTGAACAATAGGAAGATTGAAACTTAATGGCTATCATTTAGATAGCTCTCAACCTCTTAGCACAAAAAACCTAGAAAAACAAAGCCAATAATGAGGGAATACAAATTCAGTTATCACTTCACACCTTAGCACAAAAAAACCTGGACAAACAACAAAAACAATAATGGAATAATCTGTACATTTCCCCAACATTCAGTATAACAAGAAAAAAAATTCTCCTGTTGCAGAAACTGGTGACCTGCAGAACAAGATCTGTGAAGTGTTAATAGTTCTTGGGTTGCAATGCTAGCTCTGACCCCTCAGGAAGAGCTTGGGCAGGGTGTGCCAGTGTTCATTGCATAGGACTAGAGATGACAATCTTTACAAAAGCCTGGACGCTTTATATTTTCTTTGGCTTGAGTTGTAAAATAATTCTGAATAGCTTATAAATGGTTCTGAGAAGATTCTTTCATTCTTAAAATACTCAATCGATATGTGTTTTTTTGGCGGTAAACTCTGACAACTGAAAAAAAATTAAAAATAAACAGTAGTGTAACCAGTTGTACTCACACTCACACACACACACACACACACACACACACACACACACACACACACACACACACACACACACACACACACACTTACCTGTTAATCCCTTAATGATAATCCATTTGTTATTAGCTATGCACATTTCCTGCTCACACACAAGAACCCCTTACCTGATAATCTGTTCACCTTCCACAGCGATAATCCATTTGCGATTAGCTATGTACATTTCCCGCTCGCAGCCAGCCAGTCAGACATGACGTGATGATGTAATTCCGACTGGCTGGTATGTCAGCTCAATTCCGACTGGCTGGTATGTAAATATAACTTAAAGGAGCCACGCTGTTTTTTTTTTTTTTTTTATTAAAAAAGCTACCCCCTCTTCTAAATAATTTGTACTGAAATCAATACAGTGCGTACGCCTCCCGACGTCCCTGCTTATATAGTATGAAGTCTTTAACTGATAAATAATGCATGGAGTATGGTGATTACGCTCTGATATCCAGAAAATAACAAATTAGTTAAGTGTTACTCAGACATGATCTTAATAAATGTTAAACACCCCCTGCTTAACTTGTTAAGATCAGGTGTCACACTAGACAGTCAAATCTGTCAGTACAGACCAGTATACAACAGCTGCAGAATAAAAACAGATTTGTTTCTGCCTGCTGTCAGTGCTGGTAATGTGCCTCTGACTTATAAATGTAGAAGGTTGACTGAAAAACAGCATGTTTGTTAGCCTGCATTTTTCTGAAGGATTTGAATTCTGAAACTCAAAATGTTTGTCATTATTTTGTGACTTCATTCCTCAGTGATTTGGCACACAACCACAGATTTTATGAGGAACAGACTAACCATATAAACAAAAATATGTACATTCTGCAAAAATCTGGACAGTTGAGAGGCATGGCAAAGTGTGTGTAGATATAAGATACATTTTTTACACTTTCTGACAGCGCTCGCTAAGTGCGTTAAACTTTGAGAGAGCTTCGCTCTCAAGGTAAATTTCTTGTAATCCATGTCTCAAACACATAATAGGCAGGTTATGAATGACAACTCATAACACTCTGTGTCTAATTCCTCATTCCTTGTGCTGTTGCAGCGCAGTGTACTTTCATTATATGTACTCTTGACCTTGATTTTTCATAATGTTTGTTTTGTAGTTCCATGTACTTACATTTTTAGTACACTGCATTTTCATTGTACGGATTACTTTATCTTATTTCTCTCTTTATTTTGTGTATTATTGTAGCACAATTTAATTACATTCTTTGTATGCATTGACCTATTTTCTTCAATCTGTTTTCTTTAGCCTCATTACTTTTGTACCATACTGTATTTGAATTTTAAGTACTCTTTAAGTATTTTGCTCACATTTCATTTCCTTAGCTTTAGTTACACCATATGTACTATGTATTTTTTTCTTTTGCTCTTTTCATTTATTCTCTGTTAATTTACAGAACGCCATCTGTAGGTTTCATGAACAAAAAATCTCTGTGCAGGAGCAGTGTAGCCAATCCTGCACAGAATATGGCCGCTGAGTGATCCGGGAACATGCCGTTTTGACATGCACGTGAGAGCCAACACTGTTCCTGCACAGAAACCCATGCAGGATGCTAATTAACTCATTTGCTGGGGAAAACCATGCAAATGAAATAAAACAGTGATCCAGGAAGCAGGCAGGTAACCATGTAGGAACAGTGTAAGGTGCAGAAATGTATGGAGCCATGAAACATACCACTATGCCAAATCAGCTGTTTTGTGAAAGAGGAAGATGGAAACTTAAATGGCTACCATTTAGTGAATTCAGTTCTCACCATAGCACAGCTTTCAACCTCTTTGCACAAAACACCTGAACAAAGCCAATAATGGGTGAATACAGGCTCCAAACATTCAGTGAATTCAGTTCTCACCATAGCTCTCAACCTCTTAGCAAAAAACACCCGGACAAAGCCAGTAATGGGGGAATATAACCCCCAAACATATTCAGTGAATTCAGTTCTTACCATAGCTCTCAACCTTAGCACAAAACCTGGATGAAGCCAATAATGGGGGAATACAGTCCCAAAAATAGGGACAAATTTCAAATACCCATCTTATACACTTAGAAAATTGCTAGAATAAAAACTTTTGTGTTACCATGCACTTTCTGAAGAATATGAAGTCTGATATTCAAATGAGTGTCATTTTTAACATTTGTTAACCAGGAAAGTCTGCCTTGGAACAAAAGCTAATTTTTAGCAGAGGCCCAGGGAGAAACAGTCCAGACAGACACATGTCTTTGTAAGATGGGAGGACACTAGAGGAAACAAAAACAGACAGGGCATACAGACTCCACACAGAAGGTAAGGCACCCCAGCCAAGAATCAAACCAGAGAACATGTAGCTGTCAGGCAACAATGCTATCACTGCACAAATGCACTACTGGCTTTGCAAGGACACAAAAATACAGAAACCACAGATTTTATGAGGAACAGAACACGTATGACGGATAAATCTGCAACATTTTTACAAATGGTGGTGGGTAGGGAATTCAGGCTCTTGCCACCTGGGCCCAAGGTACAGGGTTCAAGCCTTATTCTCTACCCACCACCATGTAGCACCTGGGGCATTACACACACACACACACACACACACACACACACACACACACACACACACACACACACACACACACACACACAAACACACACACACACACACACAGACACTACCTGAGACAGGTATGTTCGTTGCAGCACTAAATCCTTCCACTCGTTCATTGGAGCACTATAAGCCAGTGAGATATCCTTCCCAGACGAGACTCCCAGCCTGCCGATGTTGCAGTCCAATCCCTTTCCAGTGACAGTCTATGTAGTTACAACTGCATAGACTTCTGGGATCTCTGCACTTGAATGCTTTTTAATCCGGACTGATTTTGAGACAGTCTGCGCATGCTCTAGACTGTCTCAGCAGCAGTCTGGATATCGGAAATGCTGCTAGCACGCATGTGCGAAGGTCCGCTGTTTGCGATTTTTTTTTCTTTTCTTTCTTTGTATTTTCTTTTCTTTTCTTTCTTTTTTTTACAGCTGGGGGGGCTGCAGTCCAGCAGTCCAATAGCACGGGCTGCCCCTGTGCAAATCACTAGCTAGACACGGGTTTTTTGTCACAGGTCTGTCAAATGAATGTGTGTGTATGTTTGTAAGAAGTATTTTGATAAGTCTCCCACCTACTGCTCTACTTTATCAGCCCTTCTGATGGTATTCCCCTTATCAGCACCTTTGGCCAATTGTCAGCCCAGTAAGCTCTGTAGCGTGTGTGAAAACTGTGTAACCCAATAGTACAAATCACTACCTAGATAGGGTTCTAATCTCAGATCTAGAAAATGAGTGTGTATGGTTGTAAGAAGAAGTATTTAGATAAGTCTCCTACCCCCTGCCCTACTTTGCCAGTCCTGCTGAAGTCATTCCTCTTATCAGCACCTTGGGCCAGTTGTCAGCCTAGTAAGCTCTGTAGCACATGTGATAACTGTGTAACCCTATAGTACAAACAGCTAGATAGGCAGAGGTTCTACTGTCAGATCTGGAAAATGTGTGTGTGGGTGTCTAAGTGTGTGTATGTTTGTAGGAAGAAGTATTTTGATAAGTTTCCCACCCATTGGCATACTTTATTAGTCCTGCTGATGTCATTCCCCTTATCAGCACCTTTGGCCAGTTGTCAGTCCAGTAAGCTCTGTAGTGCATACGATGACTGTATAACACTATAGTACAAATAACTACATTGGCAGGGATTCTACTCTCAAATCTGGTAAATGTATGTGAGGTTGTATACATGTGTATGTTTATAGGAAGAAGTATTTTGATAAGTTACCCACCCACTGGCATATTTTATTAGTCTTGCTAATGTCATTCCCCTTATCAGCATCTTTGGTAAGTTGTCAGTCCAGTAAGCTCTGTAGTGAGTGCAATAAGTGTGTAACACTATAGTACAAAGGACTCCATAGGCAGGGGGTCTTCTCTCAAATCTGGTAAATGTGTGTTTGGCTGTATAAGTGTGTATGTTTGTAAGAAGAAATATTTTGATAAATTACCCACCCACTGGGCTACTTTATCAGTCATGCTGATGTCACTCCGCTTATAGGTTCATAGGTGTGTACTAGGCTAATGGCTCTGGAGCCATTACAAGGCTACCCCATAGATATGTCCTGCCATTGTGCCACCCGATGTTAGCTCCCAGTGGCCCCATCAAGTAGAGCCACTGGAGTGATCCCTGGGGTGAACTTTCTATTACCCATCCACTCATCAAGATCTCTCTGGAACAGGGTCATCTAGGTGCTTTTCCTGACATGTGTGGGATGTCTATTCCAAGGCATGTGCAGTCTCTGGGTGAGGAACCTGTCCCTCCAGCATATTGTGTTGATTGTGGTAATGAGGTCAAGGTCTCTGCAGTGTGTAGTGCAGAGAGATTGGGATGTCTTTAGATGTAGCATTTGTAAAAGAGCTGGGACAGACATGGCTTTGCAAGCCAAGTAGAGATCACCTCTAAGTAGGTGATATAAGACAGAGAATAGCTGGACTCTTTTGAGTCTGTCTGTGTGGGACGTGTTTAATGCCTAGGATCCTCATTGTGAGGTACTTCTGTGGTGTCTCCAGCTGTTGCAGGTGTCTAGTGAGGTACATGCCAAATGGGCCATTATACTTGATGATTGGTCTAATGAGGGAAGAGTACACAGAGATGATGACCTCTTTCTTCCTGGATGCAAAACCCTTGGTAATGAGATGTGCTACATAGAAGGATTTCCTGACCACAGTGGCAATGTGATGGTTAAAGGAGAGGTTGCTGTCAGCCTGAGTCCCCAGATCTCTTACAATGCCTACAGTGTTCAGTGGGCTCCCATCAATGTGGTACTTAGTTAGTGGGAACTGATATTTTACCAAAGGGGCTGATTATGCTTTTTTGCGGTGTTAAGCTTCAGTCCATGGTTGCCACACCAGTCAGTGGTCTCAGTGAGGCCTTTCTGTAGGATGTCTGCATCACTTGTGAAATTAATAATGACTCCCAGCTTGCAGTTGTCTGTGAACTTAGTCAGCCAGAGTTCCTTTGTGTTGGCCTGAAATCCTGAGAAGTAGATGCTGAACAGGAGAGTACCCATGACTGATCCCTGTGGGACTCCGCTCATGAGTGACTGGCAATTTGACTTGGATCTCACTACTTTCACACTGTGTGTTCTATCTGTGAGCCAATTTGCAACCCCCTAGTGATATAGGGGTTAATGTCCAGTTTGTTGGGTTCATCCATAATTCCTGACTGAGGAATGGTATCAAGAGCCTTGGCCAGATTGAAGTAGGCTATATGGAGTGCCTTACTGTCATACACAGCCCTGGTGACTGACGCAAAGAAGTCAACCAGGTTGAACAGGCATGATCCCCCTTTCACACAGCCAAACTGTGTGGGGTCCAGAGTTAGGAGATTACCTATATGTTTGTCGATCAGGTCCCTGATGATGTGCTCCATAACTGTACATATCAGAATCATCAGCATACTGGACTGATAATTCCCAGGGTCTGTAGTTGGAACACCTTCATGGAGCAGAATGACTGTAGCAGTTTGCCATTTAGGAGGGACAACGCATGAGTTGAGGCTGTGGCTGAACAGGGCACACAGATTTGGTGTCAGATATCTTTGTAGTTTATGTAGAACACAACCAGGAATAATTATGGGTCCCATGGAAGCTGTATTTTTGCCCATGGACAATGCAGGTGTAACCTGGGTGGCAGTAATCCTGGATGCCTGGCATTCTTCTGGCATTCTGATTGTTCCCCTAGGGGAGAGTGGGGTAAAGCTGGCACTGAATGTGTTGCAAGAATGCTGGTAATATCTGCTGGCTCAGTATAGGAGATAGCATTGTGCAGTAACTCAGAGCACTTCTGGGTACTGGTGTGGAGGTTCTTGATATAACTATCAAAGGATTTGTGATTGTTGTCAGGTTTCTGCTCTGCTGCAATTCTGCCATCATACGTGGCTTTAGATGATTTCATGAGGGATCTCAAGTTGTTGTTGAGGCTGATAAGGGAGTATTACCACTCTTGGGACGCCACCTTTTTCCTGCAACAGTTTCTTCCTTCTGTTGTACAGGTTATTAATGGCAGGGGACCACCAGATTACCCTCCATTGTTTGGAGGAGAGTGTCATGGGTATGGCTAGTTCTATCCAGTGATGTACATGAATGTACAGTGCATTTGTATATGATTCACAGTCATCCAGGTATTTTCCATTGACATGGGTGCTGTGAAGCTAGCCACCTCTGTTCCTATGACTCCAAAGTCAGCTTTGGAGAAGTTCTTCAAGGAAGTTACCTTTGCGGGTATATGTGGCTGAGATGTGCATTTCCATGGTGATTAGTCTATGTTGGATCTGACCGGGTCATGGTTGACTACTGTTGTCAAGCAACAGTCCCATATGCTAGTAATCAATGCAGGTCAGAGATGTTGCTTCCTCTACTGTGTGTCAGAATGAGCATGCCCAGATCATTGGAACTGATGAATTCTAGGAATCATTGGGCCAGTGTATTGGTGCTTGAGTATCTTACCCAGCTGATGGAGGGGGGAGTTGAACTCTCCGAGTATGAGAGTGTTGGGTTGGACCTTGATAGATTCCAGGGTGTTGAGGAATGTGGATAGAGAGTCTAGGGACATGGATGTGGACCTATATCAGGCTTTGACCTGGATTGCACTATTACCCAATGTCAGTTGTACCTGAAGTATCTCAGATGCATTATGTTGGGATACTACTTTGGATGTGTGCATATCCATTATTAATATTGAAACACCACTGCCTTTGTAGCTGTGGTCCATGTTTTGGGGATGACAGATGTGGAATGAGTTATAGGCTGGTAGTGCAGACGTGCTGTCTGCTGATGTAAATCAGGTCTCCATTAAGGCACAAATGTCAATGTTCTACATTTTGAGGAGTGCTTTGAGTGGCTGCATCTTGAGATGTAGGTGTCTAGTGTTGAGCAGCATGACCCTCAGATTGCATATATGTATAGCTGTTACGGTGGTAATTTGATTTGGAACACCACCTAAAAAGGCAATATAGGGGTGGCAAGACACTTAGCCATTACCTGGAAACCAGGTAAAGTCATGTATGCTCCATGGCACATCTGATAACTGTGTAATACCATAGTAGAAATTACTAGATAGATAGGGGTTCTAATCTCACTACTGGCAAGTCCTTGTGTGAGACTCATATAGTGTGTGGGTTATACCATTTTGAGTTGTGTACCACCCTGTAAACTTCCCCTCACCCTACTTTACTAGGCCTGCTGATGTCATTCACCATAGAAGTTCATTGGGAGTAGGTGAAATCATGTAAGTTCTGTGGCACATCTGATAACTGTGCAACACTATAGTCAAAATAACTAGATAGGTAGGGGTTCTAATCTCAATGCTAACAACTGTGTGTGTGTGTGTGTGTGTATGTGTGTGTGTGTGTCTTTGGATGAAGATCATATACTCTCTGGTTGATACCATTTTGATTTATGTACCATCCATGGTGGTTTACCACCTCCCAATGGCATTACTTTATATAATGTGGTAACAGCATCTGCCTCACATACAGCACTTTAAACCATTGTGCAGGCCATACCAGTCCTCTGTACAGATGTATATGGAATATCCAGATGTTTGCAACCTATATGTGGTCTGTTTCCCTTAACAATGCCCATGTATGTGATATTGTTGCCAAATAGGCCACAGTGAGTGCAGTGACACACATGCCAGCATCAGGCATCATAGCTGACTGAAACATCAAGCTGATACAACATCTGCTACACTATCACTTGTCCAGGCTTGTAGGAGCAATACATGACTCCACATCCTATTTCTGGTGGATTATCTCACCATCCATGAAGGCATTCAGAACATTACATGTTGTAAGAGGTAGAGTGTTATGTCCCATGCATATAATCTATGTGGGGCATGTAATGTGTATGTAGTAGTACAGTACATCAAGGTGGAAATGCAGGCTTACTAATCTGTCTAGTGAGAACCGTATTTATGTTACTGTGTGCACATCCTCTGTGTCAGTCCTTACTGTGTGTATGCAAGGGGTATACCATTTTATCTCCTTGTTCCACCCAGTGAACTCAGGAATACATACCACAAACCTGTTATACACAGTATCATGCATGCCCTCATTGACTGCACCAGGGTTGAGTGTATGGGAAAGAAATGGCAGGGCCAATAGGTGTTTATAGGTGAATCTGTTGCAGTTAATGTAATGGCTATGCTTGTGAGGACCTCCTGACAGTATTGCAGTAACCTGTTCTGTATGTATGAACCTGTGGTACTACACAACACTGAGCTGACATGTCATGTCATACCAGAACTTTCTCTGCTATGGTGCTCCTGCCAGGTTCTCCTGGGCAAAACCCATGAGCTCCCTAAAGCTTGTGCTGAGGTTTAGGACATATGCCACAACAGACCGCTTCTGGGATTCCCGCTCACTCTCCCACTCATCACAAATCAAATGTAAAGGCTCCCTCATCCTATGCCCATACACCAACTCAAAGGGTAAAAAACCTGTGGATTCCTGGGGTACCTCGCTGTAACCAAACAGAAGATGGGCCAAATATTTGTCATGCTGTCTCTTAAACTGGCCTGCAAATGCCCATAGCATGATCTTTAGTGTTTAACCTATAATGAGTCTGTGGATGGTTGAGGGTGGTTTTTAGGTACTTCACCCCAAAGTCCTTCCACAGACAAGCCAGCAGGTTTGACATGACATTGGCACCTCTATCAGTCAGCATTTCTCTTGGGAAACTTACCTTGCTGAAAATCTCTAATATAGTATTTGCCAGCTTCTCTACCTCAATGGAGGACACAACCACTGCCTCAGGGTATCTAATAGCATAATCTACTAACACCAGGATATACTTCATCCCTGAGGAACTTGGAATACTCAGACGCCCCACAATATCCATAGCTACTGTCTGAAACAGCTCCTCAATCACAGCCAAGAGCATTAAAGAAGCTTTGACCTTGTCTACTGTCTTGCCTACTTTTTGAAACTGCCTGCAGGTCCTGCAGTAAGTACCCTCTTACATCCCTTGCAATTCCTGGCCAACAAAAGTTTTGCATAATACCTCTCTTGGTATGCTTTATACCCATATGACCTGCAAATGGAATGACATGGCATATGGCTAGAAGTGCCAAATTGTAGGCTCTAGGTAGTACCACTTACTGTATTACCTCACCTTCTATCTTCACTGATTACATTTTTAAGCTTTGGTATACATTTTTTCTGAGGTGCCATCATTTAACTGTGGCTAAAACTGTCATTTGGATAAATATACCAGGGTAATTCTTACTTCTCAAAGGAAGACGTTGTAGTAGAGGGAAAGACTATAAGATGGGAAAATTGAAATCCTTGAAGTAAAATGATGTGTAGCAGTGACTGAACAATACGTTGTGTGGGAACTGCCTCCTAATGGCATATAAATGCTCTTTATTCTGTTTATGAACTGTTTCTATGTTTTTGAAGTGTAAGAAGGGTGAAAATTCCATCACATACATAAGCAGGTGAAGATGTCAAATGATAGTCATTACCACTCCATACCTAATGTTGGTACTTATACAAGTTAAACTGTATTGATTATTTACATAAGAACAGTGTATGTTTCTGGTTCTACAACACTGTAGGGAGAATTCCCAGATTAATCTGTTAGGCTTACACTTCTTGTTTATAAAGAATTGTTTTCTCCCAAGGATACCATAGATGGATTTGTTCTCAAGGACAATTTTTCAGTTCAACTTTAGGAAGCTTTCTGATGCGCATCTTTTGCTACAGTCGCTAACATACCTCTCATCTGTGCCTACCTAATTCACTTGGATTAAGACAGATGGGACTGTAGTCTCTGTAGTTTAATGGATATAGTGGCTTCCCAAAAATAGTAAATGAAGTATTCTTTGTAACCTCTTTCGGAAACTTTTTTCAACTTGTGAATATTTCCGATAAAGTGTTTCATTGTTGTGGTAAGCTGGATAAACCTAAGTCTCTGAATGTGTTTAGCATTGATGTTGACATGTAGAGATTTCATGTGGCTAGCATACTTGTAGTTGTTGGTCCATGTAGGACTTTGGTAGAGATCTTTGTAAAGAGGCAATGTAGACTTTTTCTTAACTATTATTTCCAGAAATAGTGCCTGCCTTGGAGTAAAACTGACAGTAAATTTCAGGAACCAGTGGGGCTGCACATATGCCCAACAAAAGTTTCAAGGTCCTCTGTGTCACTTTTCTAAATGATGATAATGTCATCAGTAGGATGGTAGTAGCTCTTCATGTCTTGATTAAAAAGAAAAAAGCCTTTGGCCGAGAATTACATTGGTGAACCTTGGTGTCATAGCTGCATTTATTACAACCCTACTGGCCTTTTTCTTAGAATTTTGATCCCAAGACAAGACATTCTAGTCAATATCAAATGCAATAAGGTGTCCAGATCATACCTCTCAACTGTACAGATTTTCGCAGAATGTCCAGATTTTTGTCTCATATTTTTGGCGTGTTCCTCCTAAAATCTGTACTTTTCTGGCAAATAGCTGAAGGTTGAAGTCATTAAATAATAACAAACATTTGAATTTAAGACTCCACATCCTTTAAAAAATTCATGCTAATGCAAAACCTATTAGTCTATCAATTTCTAAGTTTGGAAGAGCAATATTCAAAATCTGTCCCTATTCCCCCCAACCCCCCCCCCATCATTTTAGGCTTTGTCCAGATTTTTTGCTCTAAGAGGTTGCTCCAGATAGGATTTTTTCTCACTTGCTTCACATCATAGTTACTGGCTCAGCCCTCATGCTCCCTCTGCACTGGGTGTTTCAGCTACTTCATGCCCCCCAAGACTTACTACATTAATTGTTGGGAGTGAAAACAAAAACGTATAGCCTCACTAGATCTACCAATAAAACATTGGTTTGTCACTACAGGTTAGCACCACTAAATGTAACAATGGAACAACACAGATGTAAGTTAGTTTAGATATATCTGTAGCTGAATAAAAAAACAAGGACTTAGTGATTAACAGTAATGACTCTACCTTGATGCTATTTGATACTCACCAAAGACTTTCCACCAGTCTTACCATCATAATAAAAGACCTACTTCACTTATTAAAAATGACCACT
Organism: Protopterus annectens; assembly: GCF_019279795.1. NCBI lineage: Eukaryota > Metazoa > Chordata > Ceratodontiformes > Protopteridae > Protopterus > Protopterus annectens. The sequence goes on from NC_056751.1 coordinate 469,752,541, forward strand.
GGAATCTGGAACAACACACTGAAGTTTAATATAAGTTAAACGCTTTTCGTCTGGTACAATACCTGGACTTCTTCAGACATACACAAGTTCAAACTTCATTTATTTAAACAATTTACTCATCCATGTCAGTTAGTTCTCCACCAATTAAAAACATTCCTGTTAACCTAAGTTTAAATATACAAATATGCTGGTATAATTAAAGCACAATCCCACTGTTGCACTAAATCTAATATATGTTATGCCAACATTCTTATATTAAAACATTGGGCATCACCAAAGTTTAGAAACAGTTATACATTTATGACAGTTAACCTCCTATTGTTAAAACTGTTTTAAAAATTCTAAATTTTAAATTTTGTACTAAAGTAAGCAGGTCTGAATCTATTTCAATTAAAATCCTGCTTGATTAGGTATACAGTGTTACCTACTGAGACTCTTCAGCTTTATAACACAACTAAGGGATATACTTTCATTGAGACCCGGGTCTCTACTAGCATCTAACCTCAATTGCCAAATGAGTTCTTGCCTTTCTAATAATAATGTAAATGGACCCCCCTTCCAGTCTACTTCTACATGGTCCAACACTCTAAACAAAAAAAAAATGGTCAGCAAACTGGTTACAGTGTCTAGCCAAAGTGTTCTCTTTTTTGTTTTTCCTAATATTGTATAGGTGCTCGTATATCCTTTGCTTTAGCTTCCTATTGGTCTTTCCTACATAAAATGCAGGGCACCTTTGACACTGAGCCAGGTAAACCACTGACTTTAAATTACAGTTAAACCTTTCAGACCTACTTCATACAAGTATATCCTTAGTAACTCAACAAAGGTTCACTCCCAGCAATAAACAACTAGCAAGTGATGTCTGTCTTCTATTAGTTGTTTATATATATATATATTTATTTATTATTTATTTAACATTTGTTGACCGGGAAAGTCTGACTAGGAATAGAGCGTATTTTCAGTGGAGGCCCGGGGAAGAATGCTCCAGATGCATGTCTTTGGAATGTGGGAGGAAACTGGAGCACCCAGAGGAAACCCACAAAAATGCAGTGACGGCATGCAGACTCTGCACAGAAGGCACCCCAGCCTGAAAATAAAACAGGAGGACCTCTTGCTGTGAAGATACATCTTTAAACGCTGCACCACTGTGCCACCCTATGTATATAGTGGTGCCTGCACACACACACACACACACACACACACACACACACACACACACACACACACACACACAGACACACACACACACATATATATATATATATATATATATATATATATATATATATATATATATATATGCACACACACACACCCATGCATACATAAATGTATACGTATATGTATATATGTGTGTGTGTGTGTGCGTGTGTGTGTGTGTGTGTGTGTGTGTGTGTGTGTATATATATATATATATATATATATATAGGCAGATTCACTTTATATCTCGAAATACTGAAATATCGAAATTCAGTATGTCGAGGCTATAAAGTGGAAACCTGAAAAGAACGAAAACTCAGAAGCGCAAAATTCAAAATCGCATACTAGCGATTTTGAATTACCGCTTATGGTGTACACAAACACACACCTTCCTCCCCACACACAAACACAAGCTCTGTCCTCCATAAAAGCAGGGGCGCAAAGTAAAACCAACTAAACACTTTTGCCAAGAAACATGAATTGGCTTCATCAGAGTCACTCAGTTATGATGCAATTCCTTTATATACTGTAGTTACTTAAGCAACTATTCATGATTTTGCTTGTATCAATGCAATTACCCTGACTAAACTTAAAGGCATACTTCCTCTGAATATGTAATGTACACAATAACATGCTGTAAACCACAATAATAAGTACATTAAGACAAAAATATTAGTAAATAGTACTAATAATGAACATAATAATATAAAACATACTTAAAAAATAAACTTAAAAATTCAAAACATAGTTGATCTGTTTGTTGCAGTCAGATAAGTGTTTTCACAGTACACTTAAAATTAAACCCAGCTGCCCTTTGCTTCAAACATGCATGTAAATGTTAACTAGGGCAGCGTGACCCCACTCACCCTGACCAAATAAGGAGCGTTCTTATCTCTACTCACTTGTTTTACTTATCAAGCAGTGTACACTGCCCACCTTCATTTTCCACTTATTGAATTAACCATCCAACTAAATAAGTAGCATCCTTACCACTGCTTGCTTACTTTACATATCAAGCAGCATCCAACTGCTCTCTTAAATTTCCCAACTTATTGGAATGAATATCCAACATCAGAAGGGGAACAGAAGAGGGACAAGCCTGCCCCTCTTCTCCACCCACCAGCCTTACCAGGCTGTTCTCCCTCCTTCATACCAAAACTTCCAGACCACAACCACTAAAACAAACCTAAGCGTACATTAAAAGGTCAAAGCCAAACATCGTTCAGTGTACTACATCCTCTCTGAACCAAACTGAATCCCCGCCAACAACCTCCCAAAGCCCTATCATAAAATACCCAAAGCAGCCCATTGTCTAAACAGCTGAAATTAAACTGAAGATCTCTCCCACAAGGAAGTAATACCTATACCTTTGTATAACCTCCATAATCAAACATATCCTCACTTATCCTAATACTAACAGTAGCTTTGTAATTATTCACAGGTCATTACCTGCCAAATACACCACAAAACACAAAAACCTAACACCACCCAAAACAACCAAAATGAGATTTACTTTTCTAAAGATCAATGTAATATTAATCCAACCACTGTACCCATTATTATAAGGCAATGCATCTAATGACCTGAACGTTTGTTGACCAATGAACCACCCTCTTAAATGACTTTCATACATCCATAAAGCCAGTACCCCAAGGTTGTAACCCAGTGCCTACCTTTCCCTACACCAAAACTATCAAACCTACCCCAACCCTTTAAACATATTAACCACCATTCACGATTACCCCTTATTATTTTATCACATTACTTCCTCATCTGTTAAAACAACCCATGGCCTGCATTGACTAGCAACCCCAGAAAAAATGCCTTGTGTATACTTTCAGCTTCTGCTTAACCACAGAAACCCATTCCCCACACATCCCCAACACACACGCATACCTGTAATGCTCTGCCAAACCATTCATCTAACCTTAAGAGGACATTCAGATAATGTACCTCCTTCTGATTGCTCACCTGCTGCTGCCAAATCCAATGAAGAAAGGCTCCCAACATGAAGACCACAGCACCTCTAAGCCTGCCCCCTTGGACACAACAACTTATCTCTCCTTTCCCAATTCAGGATGCCTGCCCTTTCCAACTTATCCATTAAAATCTACCCAAGGAAATACACACACAAAAAAAACTGAAAATCCAATTCCATTTATCAACATGAATCCCCAAATGAAACCTTCAAACCTGTCTTGTGAATACACTATCAGCGCTATTCCAATCCTTCATACAACCACAGCTCACAATTTTGTAAACTCAATTAAACACTGCCACCAGTGCAACTATACTAATCCCAGCTAAATCCACCTTGACCAACTAAACTGTTTTACCTTGTTCCTGAGCCTGAATCCAGGATTTCAACAATCCTTCCCACTGAACTCCGTCCTCTTCAAGTAGCTGCAACACACAATTTAACCACATCTTGCAATGCCCTAACTACCCCTTCCTATAAAAGCTGTCCAGAAATCCTGCACCATACATGTGATCATTCCAAGCCAACCTGCCACCTTACCTGTAAACATCAGGGCTTGTTCCATTGCCTATTGTCCGACAGAAAACTAACCCTTTTCCCTGCAACTTCTCCTGCTAGACCTTTGATGGCACCAAAATTGAGACTAACTCCAAACAATAACTCCCTCTTCGAAACATTCTTCAATTCCACTGGCCAGTGGTCCAAAAACCACCCCCCCAAATATGCCCTCCCCCAATACTTCCTGCTGCATCTGTAAACAATTGTAAATCCCCTTGAACAACCCAATATGTTCTCACAGTATCACCTACCAACCCATCGGTATAGCCTTGCTAAAGTAAAACTTAAACCCAAATACCATGCCCACAACATCCAACCCAACCTCATGCTGTTGTCACTGCACCCCACCTGTGAACACCCCCAATCCCCTTAAACAAACCACAAAAATGCTTCATCCCGCCAATGATGTACCTCATTCTCACCTCTTCCCACACTACTCACAAACCGCACCAACTCTGACATCCATAAATGAACATCTAATGCAGTAGGATTACCTGTGGTCTCATTGTGCACCACTTCAGAGGCTGTAACATCCACTGCAGTAACATCCATCCCTTTCAAGTCCACTTACTTTAGGCCACTGACTGATGCCCACACTACACTTCCCCATTTGCAAAAGAAAAGAAAACTGTAAATCCTCTGCATACACAAACCAACTTCTTAATGACAACATTGGAGGCTGCCAAGGGCCTACCTTGTTCATCAACTGCACAGCTGCTACCCTGCCCCGCATCCCCCATCCTCAATAACCTGGCACCACTGTATCCCTCAGCAAATCTTTTTGTGGCCTGCGAAGGAACATACTGCAGAAAACAGTTTTATGACACAAACAGCAGTAACTGTGGATGAGGGGTAATTTAAACAGTGAAATACCTGGGTTACCTTGTGATTTCCATCCAAAATCAAGCACCTTACTGAATGGGCCAAATTAACTTAATTCTTAAAACAGCCATGAAAGCAGTTCTGTAAACCATCACTAGAAAGACATCCCTGCACAATCACTTACACAGATTAAAATTTAAACAAAACTACGTACCTATTCATCTGTTAGAGAGTACGACCATGGCACCTTCTCCCAAGTGCTGCTTTGCTCTACAAGCAGCTCTAACAGCAACATGTACCCAGCAATGAAAATTAAGATGCTTTAAACAAAGAGTAAAACCCCTCCATAACCTAGTCATATCTCTCAAGTGTACCCCATCTCAAGGAACGTTCCTCATTTGGAGTTATAAAAGTTCATGTTCCAAGAAGTTCCACATTGAAAAGCCTGTCACCCATTCTTTGTCAACAACTTAATTGATATCAGTGGTAAATAGAACTGAATCCTATTATTTCATTAACAAGCCTATTCTAAAAATAATCACCTTTTAACCATCCTATAAGTTTCCTAGTTAAAGTTTTTAGTGAGCCATTAGTAAGTGCTCCGCCTTCTACCCATTTCTTCCACATTATGAGTAGCAGCGCTCCTCACCTTGGAGATAAAAGGAGAAACAACTGGTGTAAAGAAAATTAAACCATTCCATACTTCTGACATTGCAGCAGATTATGGAACTTATGCTGGCATCCCTGTTAATGGCGAAGCTTTACCTAACCTTACCCCCAACAACATTACCAAACTTTCAACAGGTTTCTGATGAGAAGCATTCATATAGGAGAGGCACGGAACTGTCACCATCTTCACCAACCACACATTCACACCAAAGACAAACACAAGCATACCTCTCTTCTACAGTGTCTATTTACTTGCCAATTATACTCACTGAAAAGTCACCATACTTAGCATTATGTGCATAAAACATACTTTGACTACAAACTTCTCAGGAAACAAATTAATGCAATATTGTGAAAATAACCTCGATTGTGACCATGTGGGCAAACAAATCCAAGCGCCTAAGTTATACTAACCACAGTATCATCCTCCTGTCATACTCCCTTATATATAAGGTAAACCATAGCTCAAAAACTATCATGAACAAACTCCACCAGAAGCAGCAACAAAACCAGCATAAACAAAACCAGTAAAGGCAGACCATCCCTCTTAATTACTGTCACCAACTGTCAAGTATAAATCATCACCTTTTACCAAAAGGCAGAAGTTTCAGGATACAGTAAGAGGATTCAAGTGAAAATATGAGTCAATCAGCAATGTGCCTGGAATTCAGTGACAGTTGAGAGGTATGACACAAAAGCGTCTTCTGAAAACCGACATACCATTTCATTATTCTCTTTTTCTAAACAATTCTTGTACGAAATAAGGCATGTGCTTAGACAGAGATGCATTTTTAGTTATCAGATACCGATCCAAAGGATTCACTCCTGTGTGAATAATTAAATGCTTTATAAAAGCCAAATCTCTATATGGTTAGACTACATTCTAAATCCGGTGGTACAGGCATCCAGACACTATTTGGGTAACTCTTGGCATCTACTTGAAATTTTAAGCATGCCAGAAGTTCCATCTGGACGTTTTTATTTTGCTTCTTTAGACGTCAGATTATTATATACTACTATTAACCAAGAAGTAGGCATTGATTATTTGAGAGAATATCTAACACACAATACAAATTTTGGAGACACAACAATTAACATTATTTGTTCTCTGATGGATTTGGTGTTCAATAATAACATTTTAGATTCAATGAACATCTGTACAAAATAAAAATCAGGTGTGGCAATGGGGGCAAGGGTTGCCCCAGCATTTGCCATCTTAGTTATGGCAAACTGGGAATCTAAATTTCTGACCACATATTTTTTTGCAAACAAAATTATTTTAAATCAGCATTACACAGGCAAGTTGTTTTTTTTCTATGGCAGGGAAAGTACGAGGACTTTATTGAATTTGTTTCCTATTTAAACAAAACCAGTACATTTTTGGAATTTAGTGTTAGTGGGTTTGGAGAGCGCTAATTTTCTTGATATACATCTGACATATGATTTTTACAGTAACAAGTTTACAAGTAGTATTTATAGAAAACCAGTTTTTGCCAACCAGTATTTACACAGAGACAGTTTACATCTACCCCATATGAAGAAAGGGGTAATCAAAGGGCAAATCATTAGGTTGAGCCATCTAACATCAGACAAGACATTTACTAATGATGTGAGTTTTTTTGAGGTCTCTGTTTGTACATAGAGGTTATGATGACAAATGGCTTAGGAAAATAGAACAGGAGGTTCTGACATTGAGACATGGGGTAGCCTGTCCTATTTTGCAAGTCAACACACATAGTTTGGATTTGAATGTAGCTAGTTCAGGCAAAAAGGTCAGTGAAAAAAACTATTCCTGTGCTTTTTCTTTGCCTATAGTTAATGAAATGTGGTTCATAAAAAATATTATAGTAGAAAATTGGAAGATCTTGTTAGGCAACAGAGATCTGCTTGCACTTACAGGTACATTTCCTAGATTTACTTATAAGAAAATTATTAACGTGAAAGGTATGCTGGAAAATGGGTACAAACAAGACAAAGGTGATTTTGGAGATGGCCCACTAGTTAAGGGACCATTTCCCTGTAAGAGCTACAAACAATGTCGATTTGTCAGTAATTCATCTTCAGTTACACTTAGTCACATTATTAGAACATTTTGGGCTAAACAACATTTTACATGTAACAGTGAATTTATGGTATACATTGCAACTTATCATGTCCAAGTTTATACATTGGAAAGACTATTAGATGTTTAAAGCACAGGATTTATGAACATCAGTTAGCCATAAAAAAGAAGGATTTTTCTAATTTGTTAGCAAGACATGCTGGAGTATGCACAGATTTTAAGAAGTTTTCATTTTTTGTTATCGATAGTGTTAAAAATTATTTTTTTCAGGTGACTGCAACACCTTACTTGAATGCAAAGAGGCATTTTGGCAGATTTACCTGGTTGCAGATCGTGCACCAGGTTTGAATGAAACTATCAGTTTAAAATGCTTTTTGCAATTTAAACAATGAGTTCAACACAAATTAGTTTGTGTATAGGATATATTATTATATTGTTTTAATTTATTAAACAGTTGTATTTTAAGTGCTTTTTAAGTGTCATTTTAAAAGTTAATTAACATGTTAGTGAGATCATCAAGGACTAATATGTCATATGACAGTTTTATTGTTGTTTAAGTTGTTATTGGGGGTATGTAAAGGTTTTTCAGAAGAAGTTAACAACATTAAAGTGAATGAAAGTGCTAACTCTGGTGTCTGTGTTCTGCACTCATTGGAAAGCCACTTATCATTGTTTTTCGTTTTAAACTCTTTATAAAATTATTATTATTTTTTTAATACATCTGCACTAATCCCCTCCCCTCCCTTTAATGGTTAAAAGTCATGAGGCATGAGCAGTGCAACTGTCCCAGGAACACCTCTGTTAGCCAGCACCACAAGACTATCCCCACAAATTACTCCCACACCACTCAAGAGTGAAAGAGATTGCAGGTGTAGCTGACAATTGTCAAAAGTGCAGCCCCAATAGCTTCTCCGTGTGCTACTCCATTCCGCAAATGGCTCAAGAAAAAAAAAAAGATCAAGCCCTGTGCCTTATAATTCTGTGAGGACCCCCTCCCATTTTCACCATTGTTTCTTTATACAGCTACCAAGCAAATGTGAATTGATATCCACTCCTGAAGTAAAAGAACCTTAATTACTACATATATTTACATATGCATATATCTACATACATACATATACATATAAACAGAAATATAGACATATATATATATATATATATATATATATATATATATATATATATATACACACACACACACACACACACACACACACACACACACACACACACATATACACACACACACACACACACACACACACACACACACACACACACACACACACACACACACACACACACACACACACACACACATATATACACACACACACACACACACACACACACACACACACACACACACACACACACACATATATACACACACACACACACACACACACACACACACACACACACAAAATTTTTTTTTGAGTGCCATTCCTGACATTTACTCCAACAGTCACATCTCCTGTTTCAAGAGGGACAAGTGTAAACTTTGCCAAAATCAGGGAACACCCTAAAAGCAGGCACAGTCAAGAGTTATATTTATTATCTTGAACATGGGAACAGAATGGACCTAAAATATGAGCTAAAACTAGCCATCGTACAACATCTGGCCAGTCGCTAGATCTGTTTAGTTGAAATACCAACAGACGTACATGTGAGCACTAACCGATCACAGATGAACCACACCATTTTTCTTCAAGACATTACACAGCATTTAGTCACCCTCCCCAAAGGCTTTTCTGTAAATGCATCAGAAGGAATCAAACCCTGCAGCTTTCAGTTATAGGAAGCTTCTGATTAACAGTTCAGAGGTTTAGCCATCTACACTATCTGGCAGATACTTTTTTTAACAAATCTTTACTTGTAACAGAAAAATCCAATCCAAAAGTCATTTGGTAATGTAAATCATTTTGAACCAATCCTTTTCACCACTCCCAAACCACTTCCATACAATAATCACTATAGCAACCAAAGCTGGTAAGGAAAAACATAAGTTGACAAGCAGACTATCCTTCCTTATCAAAGATATGCATATGGTAATAAACCAAAAAGGGAAATAATGATACAAATACTTAAATGTTTCCAGAGCATACTGGGCCTAAGCCAATGAGGAACAAACACCCCAAAATTAAATAAATAAACTACTAAGCCAGACCTTAATCATTTGCCGAAACCTAGAAAATTGCTAGACAACCAGACATAAAATAGCATGCATTTTCCGAGGGATATGAGTTCCATATCTTCACTGCTTGTCATTGTTTAGTGATTTCAATCCTCAGTCATTTGCCAGCAAACCACAACTTATAAGAAGAGCAGACCAAGTATGAGGCAACATATAGACAATTGAGAGGGAAAGGAACCAACCACCAGCTCAGTGCATACCCATCTACCACAATCAAAGGTGAATGTTAAGGACCTCCACAAGTGCTGTTCCTCATGCTCACTAAGAACTCCACCACACATGCACTGCATACACCCTTACCTCAAAGAACTCAGCCAAAAAAGGAATATTCTCGATCCCTCCACCTCATCCAACTGCCAAAACACCACAATATTCAACTGACACCACCAATGCTGTTGTTGCCTTGCCAACTGACCCCCCCCAATGCAATAGGCTGACACCCTGACCTGTAACATACTGTAGTAACATGCAGCAGCCCACAAATAATGCTGCAACAAACACAGAGCTAAAATGAAACCAGTGAGGGAACCTTATACAAATAGCAGCAAACTCAAAGAAAGAGGAGAGGGGTTTAAATCAAAGTTCTGCAAATAAACTGAATTGTCCCCCAAATCATTTAAAATGTGCTGTCTCCTTACCAGTGAGAACCCATCCCTAAAGACATTACAACTACATTAGACATGAACAAACCACTACCAGCTCCCCCACTGTACCGATGAACCCATAAGAATAAGAATAATAAAAAAAAAACACTATTGCCATCCAATTAATTAACCTGTTATAACCTATACTATTAACCTATGGCCTACCTGTTCTCCTAAAACACCTAAATACCTACAGGTCTTCTTGGACATGTCCCTTGCCTTAGCAAGTTCATGACAAAATGTGATTCCTTACCCAGTACATTCTCATAAAACCCCTTAAACCCCATCCCTAGACTTACCTCATTTCCTCCCAATCCTCCTACTTTCCCATTTAGCCCTTTCCTCCCCCTCCTACCCTCTTAATTCCTCATTACTACTTCTACCTAGCCCCCCACTTGAAGATGTCTCTGGACAAACTGGTTTGTTACCAACCCTCATTTAGCAGTATTGTAATTTGCTGCAGCTATATATATATATATATATATATATATGTGTGTGTGTGTGTGTGTGTGTGTGTGTGTGTGTGTGTGTGTGTGTGTGTGTGTGTGTGTGTGTGTGCGTATACGACAGTCCTTGAAGTAAATTCTGAAGTATCAGGTATCTGATTAGTTAAAAACACTCTTCACAGGAATATCAGTTATCTCAGACATCTTAGGCATGGACTTCTCTGAAACATGAACTAGATTTAGTTATTTCATCAAATGTCTGTAATTTCTTTTGTACAATTGCATGTCTTATACTTAAAATATATGATTTCAGATTCTAGTAATAACCTAATACAATTGCTTGTATGGGAGATTTCTGTTCCAAGTTATCACTTTTTGTCACTTTGAATCATTTCTGTTTTACAGACTTGTTAAATTTCTGGCAGATTTATTATAGCATTGTTTCTCTTTCAGTTATTGTTTCTTCAAAAGTTCTAAAGCTTATGTTCTACTTTCTGGCACTATCAAACTAAAATATATCAGCTACTTGGATTTTAGCATTCATCACATCAACAAATAAAACAACTTGCAAATGGTTATTACTGCAGATCATATTTTTTTGTTATATGATATTTCTTTGTCATATTATTCACTTAGGATTGTGTGCTTCAGTTGCCCATTTGGATGTGGACCTTATGGACTTAATAGTATGCTGACACTCACTGGCATTTAAACACCTGTGCTTCTGATACTAGTAAGGAAAGTAGTCTGCAGTTGTCAGTTTTAAAGCTGTCATTTCCCTAGTTTGTTTAAGGCAATAATTATATATTTTTATAGATTCATAGATTAATACTAGGCTAACTGCCCTTTGTGGACCATTTTAAGCCTAGCTAATTACCCCATGTGAGAATCAATTCCTGCACCTTTTGTTTATAAGGTAAACACCTTAACCATTATAAAACAGACAACAAAGGAAAAGACTCAACAGTTGTTTAGCGTACAACACTCTTTAATCCATGCTTTCATAAAACAACTTCTTCAGAATACAGACCATGTAAAACCACCAAGTTTAAAGACCAGTATAAACCAATGAAAAAGCATTAACAATTGAAACCTTAAAGAAACAATCTTAGAAACAAAAATTTTTGTAAAAAAGCCAAAACAAAAAAACTTTTATTCAAGTAAATATACCCTCCAATTTTTTAAAAAAAACATTTGATATTGACACCATTGTTCATACCAGGTTACTTATCAGAATTTAATTTAATTTTATTTTATTCTTTTTGCTCCAAGTCAGTCTTAAAATCACCACCCTTTAAATCACTCACTCCTTGTTCTAAGACAGAAAACAAAACATTATTGTAATTTGAACATTTTAATGTATGTTTAAAAAAACATTATTATGAAGGACAACATACCCAAAGGACAATTCATCAGAGTGGTTTGAATAACCAGTGAGTTTGAAGATTTATTAGGCGAGTTTGGTTTCATTTTAGCTCAGTGTTTGTTGCAGCATTTTTAAAAAAAATTGGAGGGTGTATTTATGTAAATAGGAGTTTTTTGTTTTGGCTTTTTTAAAAAAAATGTTTTGTTTTTAGGAGTGTTTCTTTAAGGCCTCAGTTGTTAGTGTTTTTGTCATTGGTTTATACTGGTATTTAAACTTAGTGGTTTTACATGGTCTGTATTCTGAAGAAGTTGTTTTACGAAAGCATGGATTAAAGAGTGTTGTACGCTAAACAATTGTTGATTCTTTTCCTTTGTGGTAAGGCTGGTTCCAGTATTTTTGATTTTAGAGTTGTGTTTTCACTGGAAATGGACTTTTTTGGTTACCTTAAATATTATGCCAACCTCCCAAACTTAGAATCAACTTATGGAAATTCTATGGGAAGATCCCCTAGGATTTTTGTGGCATTTTATGGTAGTAGATTGCCAGACCTTTCTTCCATGCAGATATTGCTGCTGCCCAATTACTCCTCAGTCAGGTTTTAAACCTAGGGCTACCATTTATGTAATTTCATACCTTAACCTCTATGCTGTCAGGCCAGAGCAGATGATGAGTCTCAACTCTCACTGGTTCTTGTAGGGCTTGGATTAGTTGTACAAACAATATTGCAATTGGATTTTTTACTTCCACTATTAAAAAATGTTTACTTTGATCTTTCACCTTGAACATTATCTTTAATGCTTTTTGAACATCATCTTTCTTAATAACCTCTCCGAGCTAGCTGGCATTCAGTCTCTCCTGTTCATCTGATGGAAAAGAATCAATATTTAAGAGGTCTTCAACTCCATCCCCTGATTATATATTAATCATCATAATTATAATACATAATTATAATAAATCTCTTTAAGGCAGGCTGCAAGACTTCCCAGCTTGACGTTCCTGATCATGGGTATCAGTATGTCTTCTCTCCTTCACTTCAGGTTTTAGATAAGACATTTTCCTGACCTCCCATCCTCCACCCCTACGACTAATGCAAAGGTAGACACTCAGAGAAAATGTTCCCTTGCCACTTCTGTCATCCTAGCACTATACTCATTTTTCACTTTTGTGTATTACTTGACTGGGTAATTATCTTGAAAGACAATTTGCTTACACTTAGACCATGCCTGGTCCACAGTCAGTTGAATTTCTTCATGCTTATTTTCCTTTTATGTACTACAGTGGGCCATAACTCCCTTAACAAACACTATAAATACCAGTAATTCTATTTTCATGGACTCCAACCATATAAAAGGTAGAACTGACCCTAGTGAGTACAGAATATAATTCTGCAGAACATTATGCACATAAACCTTTCATTTAGCATCTCTTAACAGCAATAATCTTAATCTTCACATTGAATTTGGAGGTTTATAATCACCTGGTACCACATTAAAACTCCTGGACCATGGTTTAATACAGCAGATTGCAAAATCTCCACATTGTCATTATCCAGCTCCACATATTTTGAAACTAGCCACTAGTTTATTTTAGTCCCCTCTAACCCTAACAGTGGAATAAAGATAAAATCTCTGCTTGGTTGGCATTGGAACCACTACGAGTCTGCTACCATGAAGCCACCAACATATTGTCTCGGTATCCTGAAGTCATTCATTGCTTTCTTTTCTGTGGGTCTTTCTTATCTGTCACAACATCACGTATTACATAAAGGTCTCAGCAATTCATCAGTGGGCATTCCCCTTCCTTCGCCTAATTATACCTTGAAGCAGACATACAAAGATGTTAGGCAGTCTACAGCCACTCTTCAGCACATGCCAGTTTGATATGGACATTGGATTTTTAAACAAACAAAAAATTGGACCACTAAGCTTTGTTAGAATGCTGCATAATCCATGCCATATTTAGAGATGGATGGATGGCAGCAGCTGAACACAGAGGTATATGGGTGACCATAGCCATTGCACTAAAATGCTGGATGACCAGTCTCAAACCCATTAAATGTGATGAGCAAGTAGATCTGCAGTGACAAACATTATCTCTGAGCTGCATTCACATTTGGGGCACTCCAAGTCATTGAAGTATGTATTAAGCTATAGGATATTAATATTAACATATAATAACTTTGTAATATGAAAATAGATTGTAACACTAGTAAAGGACATCTGACTATATAATGCTGCTGTAATTAAATGTTAACATGTAATGACCTCTTCATCTATGAAACTATGTTAAAATGTAATATGTTGCACATGCACAAAGAATGTGCATGCATTAGTTTACATTTGAAGTGGGTTCTCATTGTCTGTAATAACCTGTAGGAAACTCATATTTTTTCTTCTTCTTGTCTATTACTTTTATTTTGGAGCAGTACAGCACTTGTAGCTTTGCCTAAGATTAAATAGGCAAGATTAAAACATATCCTGCAGGTAGAGTTGCAAAATCAATATCTGAATGGAAAAAAAAGGATAAAACAGCATTTCCCTGTCAATTGCTTGGCACCAAGGTTTGAGCACTATACTACAGTACCCTGTGGGATAGTCACTGAACTTTGCCATTAAAGATGCCAAATAAAATCTTGTAAATACTTTTGTAGGAGTTTCTGGGATATGGAAGATAAATCATTATGTATTATTTTGTTTAAGTATAGAAACGGTAAATGAAAGTCATGCAAATATTTTACTTTTTCCATAACTAGAAGTGCTTCTAATATGGAAAGACTTGATGAACTTTTGCCTTAGTCAAGATTACTTCCCATGCTGTGCATTCACGAGATACAAGGCTAGACTCAGGTCCTCCTTAAAACCTGAAATGGATTAAGTAGGTAATCAGTGAAAAAAGAGAATGAATGTCATGCTTAGCCTTTAAACAAGTACAGTTCTGGGCAGCAAGGAACTTTACATCTCTTGCAGAGATCTAAATTTTCCTGACTTGATAAAAGACACTTAAAGAGAAAGGTAGGAGCTATAAAAGTCACTCTTCATACATCTGCAATTACACAACTCTCTCTGCTATTAACTTGCCATCATCGTGTGGGCTGATGTTGAATGATTTGTCAGTAACCCTATTTCTAGGCAACATCTGTGAACTCTTCAAAGCCACAGATGTGAGTTCCTATCGTAAGATATTAAGGAGAGAAAGTCATACAATACGCAAAACTGTATCATATAATGCAGTAATTCCTATCTGTTGCAGTTTGTTGACGTAAAGTGATTTTTGACATAGTACTGATGATTAACAGGCACTTGAGAAATACTGCAAGCCAAGGGTTGAAAGGGTGTCAATTACTGGTGGTATTTTATGATTTTCCTAGTCCTATTCAGCATCCTAGATGGAATAATTAGGCATTAAACAAAGTCTTGTATAGTCAGCATTTGGAATGAAAATAAATGTAAATGAAATGAGGTTTTATTCAAAATAGTATAACACAAGGCCTCATTTACTTAAAATGGAACTTTTTAAAACAAGGCTGTGCCTCATATAATTTATGACAAGTCTTGTCATTTGAACTTGTGAGAGATGATGAAGCCTATTATAACTTCAGCACTGATGAATCTTAATTTGCATAACAGAACTTAGTTAATTACATGAACTTGTAATAAATGCTGATGCCATTATTTTATGAACTCTGAATAAAACTGAATTTATAAAAGCCAGTTTAATTAATTAAGGCTGTGTCAGCCATTATCTAAGGGGAAAATGTTACAGCAGCAATTCTGTGAATGAGATCAAGGCTTTCTTCACAGGCCTCCAATGCAACGCAAATGGTAAAGGAAAGCTCTTACGTTTTTCAGGGCAAATTTATTTCACTTCACTTAGCAGAAGTCAAGTACAACACAATAACAGACATCTGCAAACATGAAGTGCAAGTCACAATACAGCTTAATTGCAAAAGCTAGGTTAACAGAATATTTAATTGCTACGGATAATAAAAAGAAGATTCAAGAGATGAATACAAGGGATTAATATTAATCTTACTTTTTTATTTATTTATTTATTTTTATTATATGTTTTATTGTTATAGAACACTGATCTAAATGTGCAAGTTTTAGGCACATTCTGGGTGAGCATATCACAATGTAAAGAAGAGGTAACGTACATGGTGTAATACAGAGATACATATCTATACAAACTTTAGAAAGTTATGCAAACTTTGCACATGACAAATTGTACGGCAAGTTACAATCAAAGTAGATATGGGTGCAAGTAATACATGGGTTTTCACTTTGGATTCTGTTTGAGTCTGTTGTTTCAATCTAGCTTAATTAACTATGTTAATTAGTTAATTTGCAGCCAAATCACTGGTAATTACCATGAGTGCAAATCAGCACTTTACCACTGTAGTTACCACTAGCGACCTGTCCATTGCATTTGCATTGGCAACCTCATTCACTCTCTTTCACACACACACACACACACACACACACACACACACACACACACACACACACACACACACACACACACATGCACTGACATATGTTTTACCTATCCCTGAGTTGACAAAATGTCACTGATGTATCTCTTTATTTTTGTCCCTGCCATTGTAAATCATAGATTGTTGCAATTAGTCAGTAATGCCAGACATTAGGGTTTCATTCTTCTTCTTCATAAAAGGCATCATGATGCCAGGCCTGTTGTGCTGCTGACTTTAAGTTCATAGGTTCATAGGTTCATACTAGGCTATCTGCCCTAGGGCATTTATAAGCCTAGCCAGAATGTGTTTGGCTTTCGCCACCCATTTTAAATTTATTTTGCTATGCCCTTTTTCAAGGTTAGTATACTGTGCCTCTGTCTAACAGTGACACAGAAGTGATACCTGGGGTAAACCTACGATCTCCCATCCACTCATCAAGATTCCTCTTGAAGAGAGTCAATGAGGGACTCTGCCTAACCTGGACTGGGATTTTATTCCAGAGTGAAGGGAGCCTCTGGGTTATGAATCTGTCCCTCCAGCATGTCCTATTTATTTCAGTGCTGAGGTTCAAGTCTCGAGCGTAGCTCGATGGGATTTGGATTTTCTGAGGTGCAGCATGTCCATTAATTCCGGGTTGGACATGGCTTTATACGTCAGGCACAGATTGCCTCTAAACAGGTGGTATGCCACTGAGTAGAGCTGGAGTTTCTTTAACCGGGCAGCATATGGCATCTGTTTGAGCCCTTTGATCCTCTTGGTGAGGTACTTTTGGGGTCTTTCCAGTTGCTGCAGGTGTCTGGTAAGGTACATCCCAAAAGGGGCATTGTACTCAATTATGGGCCTGATGAGGGATGAGTAAAGAGGCACGATGACATCCCCTGATCTAGATGTGAATCCCTTCATGATTAGGTGGGCTATATAAAATGTTTTTCTAACCACTTTGGCCACGTGGTTGTCAAATGAGAGATTGCTATCAACTTGGGTCCCCAGGTCCCTAATTACTTCTTCTGTACTTAATGGATTACCACCTATGTGGTAATTTGTGGGCACTTTGTTTTTGCCAAAGGGGATGACTATACACTTTTTGGCATTTAGTTTGAGGCCATGGCTCTGGCACCAGTTGTCTGTTTCTATGAGGCCCTTTTGGAGGATGCTTGTGTCAGCTGGAGAGTCAATTATGGCACCCAGTTTGCAGTCATCTGCGAACTTGGTCAGCCACAGTCCTTCCGTGTTGGCCTGTACCTCTGAGAAATATATACCGAACAAGAGAGGTCCCAGGACTGAGCCTTGTGGGACACCACTTGTAACTGGTTGGAGTCTGACATGGCTCCAGCAATTCTAACCATGTGGGTTCTGTCCTTGAGCCAATTTGCAATCCATCTAGTGACATAGGGGTTTATATTTAAGCTGGTGAGCTTATCAATAATGCCCGAGTGGGGTATTGTATCGAAGGCTTTTGTGAGGTCCAGGTAGGCTGTGTGGACCACCTTCCCCTCGTCAATGGCCTTGGTGACTGTTTCAAAGAAATCAACCAGGTTTAAGAGGCAGGATCTGCCCTTAACAAAGCCGAACTGGGTAGGATCCAGTGTTTGTAGGTCCCCAATATCTTTATTTATGAGGTCCATGATGATCCTTTCCATAGCTTTGCAGACCAAGCTAGTCAGGCTTATGGGGCGATAGTTTCCAGGATCCGTTGAGGCACCACCTTTATGGAGAGGGACCACTGTTGCTGTACGCCACTCTTTGGGCACATATCCTGTAGTAATGCTGAGATTGAACAGTAGTTTTATGTTTGGGTTTAGCTCTTCTTGGAGTTCATGTAGGACGCAGCCCGGGACACCGTCTGGTCCCACTGATGCTGTGTTTTTTGCTTTGGAGAGGGCAGCTCTTACCTGAGCATCTGAGATGTCAGGGGGGGGCAGCACTCTGCTGGGATAGATATTTGTCCTTTGGTGGGAGGGGGAGAAGTTTGCGCTGAACCTGTCAGCTAGGATGTTGGTAATGTCTGTGGGTTCGGTGTATTTTTTGTCATTTTGGACTAATTCTGAGCATATCTGGGAATTACCACCCAGGTTCCTAACATAACTAAAGAAAGCCTTGTGATTATCCTTAGTGTCCTGTGCAATTTTTCTCTCAAAGCTGGCCTTAGACAATTTTATGTGTGCCCGTAGTTTTTTGCTAATACTATTCAGTGATGCCTTCCCTTTTTGGGATTTTGCTCTATCATTTAGTAGCTTCCTCCTTCTGTTGTATAGTTTGTTTATGGCTGGGGTCCACCAGACAGGACGTCTGCCTTTGGAGGATTGGGTCTTGGTTTTATTTGGGATCGCATGATCCATGCATTCCTGAAGGTGTTCATAGAATGCGTTTATAAAGGATTCTGCGGTCTGGGCCGTATTTTCCACAGGCCCGGGGGCTTTGAAGGATTCCACCTCAGTTTTGAGGAGTGTGAAATTTGCTTTAGAGAAGTTTTTCATTGTGGTTTTCTGGGCAGGGGGTGGGATCGGGATGTGAATATCCAGTGAGATTAGTTTATGGTCTGATCTTACCAGTGAGGGATACACTTCTGGTCTGGAGCATAGAGTCCCCATGTTGGTGATGATCAGGTCCAGTATGTTTTCCCCTCTTTTGGGAGTGGTAACAAGTTGTTCCATAGCATTTGAGTTTATAAATTCTAGGAACCTTTGGGCTAGGGTGTTGGAGCTAGAGTAATGCTCCCAGTCTATGTTTGGGTAGTTGAAGTCGCCCAATATAATGGTGTTTGGAGAGACCTTCATATTTTCCAGTGTTCTCAGGAAGGCCGAGTGGGGTTCCTGGGTTTGGGAGGGTGGTCTGTAGCAGGCTATAAACTGGAAGGCAGTTTTACCCACTGGTAGTTGCACATGGATAGTCTCTGATGCTTCGTGCTTTGCCACCAACCTGGAGGTGTGGGTATCTTTGATGAATATCGATACTCCCCCTCCTTTTGTGGTTCGGTCCAAGTTTTGGGGCCAAAAAACATGGTATGAGGTAAAACCTGGTAGTGCTGGGGTGCTCTCGGGAGCCCTGAACCAGGTTTCTGTTACTGCACAGATATCGATGTTCTCCATGCTAAGGAGAGTTTCGAGTGCATGCATCTTGAGGTTTAGACTTATGGCGTTGAGTAGCATTACTCTTAGTTTCTTATCCCTTGTGATACCTATGGAGGTGGGTTTGTCTTTTGAGCCTTGCCTAAAAATGCACTATGGAGGTAGCAAGAGCCTTTGCCAATATCCAAAAGCCCAGGGGTGACAGGTGCAAGCCGTCCCTAGCGAAGCATCGTGGCTTGTCAAGCATATCATCCCAAGCTGACAGGCATTGGATCCCCTTTGAATGACACCAGCACTTAAGCCAATTGTTGAAATTGATCATCTTGTCTTCATTTTGTGGCATCATTCTTGGTGAGGGTAAGATGCTACTCAAGGTCAGGATCATACCGGCCTGGGCTACATGCTCAGAGAGCTCCTTTATGTCTCTTTTCATGTAGTCCAGGGAGGTACGTCTCAGGTCATTCACACCAGCAGTGACTCCAAGTAAAAGTTTAAAACTGTCTCTGATTTTACAGAATGCTCTTGATGTTGTGTCTTATAAATGCCCTGCCCCTCTTAACTCATGGACCATTGTAGTCCGTGATTAATACCAGACATCAGAGTTTAATACCCCTTATAGGCTAAAAGGTACACTACAACTCAACCACTCCTCAGTTATCAGAGAGAGTTAAAGCTCCTCCTTGCCAAGCTGATTTCTATGCTGAGTGTGCAGGGTTTGAATCCTCCGTTTTACTTTAACTCATTTCTTGTCTGAAAGACTTAAGGTAATATGTTAACAGTGCATTTGAAGTGTATTGATTTTATAGAGGAATATCTCCCAGCTTAGGTGCTAGGTTGTGTGCTGAGGGTGCACAGTCCAAAGCTTTTCTCCACCTTAACCTCTGCTACAGATGTGTGAGTGCTGCTAGTAAAGGGTGTAAATCTGTTAAGTGCCGTTAGTGAATGACATAAAGCGCATCCATGGTGTCTAGTGCTCTCCCTGCTGACTTCATTCATGCTACAAAACTTATTAACTTTTTTATGTGCCTTGAGGGCACAATACAAAGTGTATCCCTGGTATCTAGTGTCCCCCCTGCACCACATTTTTCATGCTGAAAAACTTTTTTCTGCTTGCTTTTTATGTGCCTTTAGGGCAGGATATAAAGAGTATCTCTGATGTCTGGTGTCACTTCTTTAGTGCTGCAAAACATTTTTTTGTTAGATTTTTGTGCCTTTAGGGCACCATATAAAGAGGTTCCTGGTGTCTTCTGTTCCCTCCTCCAATATTGTAGGATTTGCTTGCACACGCACCCTACCTATCCACTAACTAACCCTTAGTGTGACCAACCAGGGAGACACACAAACATACACATATGCAACTGAGACCACTTATCTCTCTGCATGTAATCACACATGCAGCCTCACATATACACACATGCACACAACTTCCATTGCTACCTCGCCACTAAACTCACCAGCACATACCTCTAATAGAATCTCTCCTACTGAAAACAATAAGTGAATGTGAACTTTTGGCTGTGTTCATTAACAGGGTCAGAATTAAGCAGCAGAGTGATTTTCTGAACCACGCAGCTGTATAAATGCCTTACCACAGGCATTTCTGGGAAGGGGAGAAAACAAAGCTTATTAACACAGGCCACACCTTCAGAATGCCTCATTAGCATTTGTGGTAGTCCATAGAAACAGTCGACCTCAATTCTGTACCTCTTCTTGGTACAGCACTGTGGTAGGGCTATCTCTGAACTGGAAATAGTCGTCCTGAGGGGTAAACATGGGATTAAGCCTCACGGTAACCTTTCTTAATTCTGTATTCAGTCTTTACATTATTACCCTAAGCAGAAGCCTACTAATCCTCCACATAACTCTGTTAGGGTAGAGTGCAATGTCAAACATTATTCAGACAGAAATCCATGAAAAGTGGAAATAATGTTTATACAAATTCCACCTTTATATTGTTTTGTCTAGTATAAAACTAAGGAAGCATGCGTCAAAACTTTTTTCTCCTAATTGGAAATAAAACTTTAATATAGAATAACAGACTTATTTAGCTGCTATTAATGACAAGTTTGAGCAGTATTCTGAGACTAAACAACTGCTTTTTGCCTTCCACTACAAAAAGTTCACAAGACGCTCTCGATGTATATTTAATTAATATAAATCACAGAGCCAAAGCTGGTGTGTTTGCTAAGGTTCATGTTTCATTGCTTCAAGACAAAATTGTTTGTGCCTTTAAAATTACAAAGTAAGAAGGAAGTTACTGTTAGAATATGAACAAAATTTGGTCAAATATATGAATGTGCACAGAGTCATAGGTTCATAGGTAGGTACTAGGCTATTGGCCCTAGGGTCTATATAAGCATAGCCAAATGGTACCCTGGCTTTTGCCACCCAAGAAAATTATTTTCTTGTGCCCCTGTCAAGCAGAGCCACAGAAGTGATCCCCGGGGTGAATTTCCTATCTCCCATCCAGTCATCAAGATTTTTCTTGAAGAGTGCTAATGAGGAGCTTTGTTTGATATAGATACATAGTTTGTTCCAGAGTATGGGAAGTCTCTGGGACAGGAATCTATCCCTCCAGCATGTTCTTTTTATTGTGGTGACAAGGTTTAGGTCCCTAGAGCATGTAGCTCGAAGGAATTGGGATTTCTTTACATGGAGCATGTCCAACAGCTCTGGGTTTGACATAGCTTTGTATGTTAGGCAGAGATCACCTCTGAGTAGGCGATATGTGACAGAGTAAAGCTGGAGTTTTTTGAGACGGTCTCCATAGGGCATCTGTTTGAGGCCGGTAATCCTCTTTGTGAGGTATTTCTGTGGCCTTTCCAGTTGTTGCAGATGTCTTGTACATAGCAAAAGAGGCGCTGTACTCTATAATGGGTCTAATGAGTGATGAGTAAAGGGGAACAATGACCTATTTTTTTCTGGATGAGAAACCTTTTGTGATGAGGTGTGCCAGGTAGAAGGATTTCCTGACTACTGTGGCAGTGATTATCAAAGGAGAGACTACCGTCCACCTGTGTCCCAAGGTCTCTTATCACACTTTCGGTGTTAAGTAGACTACTGGCTATGTGATAGTTCATGGGCACATAGTTTTTACCAAAAGGGATGACAATGCACTTTTTGGCATTGAGCTTGAGGCCATGGCTTTGACACCAGGCATCTGTCTCAGTGAGGACCTTTTGTAGGATGCCCACATCGTTAGGAGTTTTGATTATGGCTCCTAGTTTGCAGTCATCTGCGAACTTTGTTAGCCAAAGACCTTCTGTGTTAGCCTGTACTTAAGAGAAGTAGATACTAAACAGGAGAGGACCCAGGACTGAACCCTGTGGTACTCCACTTGCCACTGGTCTGAAGTTGGATTTAGAGTCTGTTACTTTCACAGTGTGGGTTTTGTCTGTGAGCCAGTTGGCAACCCATCTTGTGACATAGGGATTTATACCTAGTTTAGTGAGTTTGTCTATAGTTCCAGAGTGGGAGATGGTGTCGAAAGCCTTGGCGAGATCTAGATAGGCAGTGTGAACCACCTTACCCTCATCTATGGGTTTGGTGACCACTTTAAAGAAGTCTATCAGGTTTAGGAGACATGATCTGCCTTTTACAAACCCGAACTGGGTAGGGTGCAGAGTTTGTAGATTACCAATGTCACTGTTTATAAGTTCCATGATGATATGCTCCATAGCCTTGCAGACCAGGCTCATCAGATTAATGGGGCAGTAGTTCCCGGGATCCATGGTGGCTCCCCCTTTGTGGAGTGGGATAACCGTTGCTGTGCGCCATTCAGTGAGCACAAAGCCTGAGGTGAGGCTATGATTGAACATGGTACTTAGGTGGGGTGCCAGTTCATTCTGTACTTCATGTAGAACACATCCTTGGATGTTGTCAGGTCCCATGGATGCTGTGTTCTTGGCTTTGGAGAGTGTGTTTTTTACCTGTGCAGCAGTGATTACAGGTACTTTGCATTCTTCCGGTATAGAGATGGGCCCTTTAGGGGATGAGACAGGGGTAAAGTTAGCACTGAACCTATCTGCCAGGATGTTGGCAATATCAGTTGGTTCTGTATATTTAGTGCCATTGTGCTGTAACTCAGAGCAGATCTGAGTGTTGCCATTGAGATTCTTGACATAGCTATAGAATGCTTTGTGGCTGTCTTTAGAATCAGTGGCGATTTTGTTTTCGTAACTAGATTTGGAGGATTTTATGAGGGATCTCAGCTTCTTACTGAGGCTGACCACGGAGTTCCTCCAGTCATGGGATTTTACTCCTTTTTGCAACAGTTTCTTTCTTCTGTTGTAGAGTTTGTTTATAGCAGGGGACCACCAGATTGGCTTCCTTTTTTTTGGAGGATAGCATCTTGGTTTTGTTAGGCATTGCACGATCCATGCACTTGTGTAAGTGCTTATAAAGTGCAATTGTATAGGATTCAGCAATTGTATCTCTATTGTCCATCAGCATGGTGTCTTGAAGTTTGCCACTTCTGTCTTAAGAAGCATGAAGTTGGCTTTGGAGAAATTTTTTATGGTAGTTTCCCTAATGGGGGGTGGGGGTAGGATGTGAATGTCTAGGGTGATTTGCTTGTGGTCGGATCTAACCAATGAGGAATTGACCTCTGGTGTGGAACACCGGTTGCCCATGTTGGTAATGACCAGGTCTAGGATATTGCTGCCCCTGGTGGGGGTTTGGATAAGTTAATCCAAGGCATTGGAATTTATGAATTCCAAAAAACATTGAGCACAAGGGTTGGTACATGAGTAGTTTTCCCAGTTAATGGTGGGGTAGTTAAAATCGCTGATTATTAGGGTGTTAGGTTGTACCCTAATATTTTCCAGTCTATCAAGAAATGAGACGTGGGATTCCCGGGGCATGGTGGGGGATCTGTAGCAAGCTACAATTTGCATTGCGGTCTTACCCAGAGTTAGTTGCACTTGGATAATCTCAGATACATTATGCTGAGCAACTAGCCTGGAGGTGTGGATATCCTTAATGAATATGGACATGCCTCTGCCTTTAGTGCTTCGGTCCAGGTTAGGTAGCCAAAAGATGTGGTATGAATTATAGCCTGGTAATGCAGGGGTGCTCTCTGGAGCCTTGAACCAGGTCTCTGTCACTGCACAGATGTCGATGTTCTCCATTTTAAGGAGTGCCTCGAGTGAGTGTATTTTGAGGTTTAGACTTCTAGCATTAAGTAGCATTACCCTCAGATTTTGCTTGCTTGTACCTGTTACAGTGGTGAATTTGTCATTTGAATCTTACCTAAAAAAGGCACTATAGGGGTGGCAAGAGCCTTAGCCAGTATCTGGAATCCCAAGGATGACAGGTGCAGGCCATCTCTGGCAAAGCATCGTGGTTTGTCGATCATGCCATCCCAGGCAGACAGATACTGGATCCCCTTAGAATGACACCAGAAGCTTAGCCAATTGTTGAAGTCAATCATTTTGTGCTTGTACTGTGGTATCATTCTGGGTGATGGCAGGATGCTACTCAGGGCTAGGGTCATACGTGCCTGGACTACAAGATCAGAAAGCTCCTCCATGTCTCTTTTCATGTAGTCCAGAGAGGTATGTCTCAGGTCATTCACACCAACATGGACAATGACAGCGTCATATTTGTACTTGCTGTGGAGTGACCTGAGTGCATGCGTTATGTGGCGGATCCTGGCACCTGACAGGCAGCTGACAGTAACTTTCTCCTTGTTTAGCCTGGTGAGTGGAACATCAGTGTGCCTGACTATAGAGTCATCTATGACTAGAGTGTTGGGTACGTTGTTATGCCTTATGGGCTGTGGGTGAGTGGCACACTGAGTTTGTGGGCTATGTGTCATTTGGGTTGTGTTGGGGGTGGAGGTTGCTTGCGTTCTGCTTTGGAGGTCACTGTTGCTTGGGTAGATTTTTTTTGAGAGCCTCCATGAATGTAGGTGTGTGTTTTGTGTTTCTATATGTGTGTTTTGGTGGTGTAGGTTTTGAGTGACTATGTGATGAGTGTGGTGTGGTGCAAGTGTTTACCTTCTCCTCTTGACTGTCTAGTCCAGTCTTGGGTGAAGAGAGCTTTGCTTCCAGTTTGGTTATATAAGTGCATCTCTCACAGGTTGTAGTGTTTGGTGGTAGGAGGAGAGGGTTGTCTGTGTACATGAGCCAATTGCTGCATTGCCCCAAGATGCCCAGATTCATCAGGTAGACAGGAGAAAACACCGGGAGCTGATCCTTAGACATGCCTGGATAGGTGCTTATTTATTAAGTACTAAAAACTGTTTTCCTCTAGACAAGTGAGGAACGTTGAGTGCTGTAGTAATTTGTAGCTTATTTAGTGATTACAATGAGTTCTGAACAAGTGCTGAGCTCAAAGAAAC
The DNA here is from genome assembly GCF_019279795.1 of Protopterus annectens. Classification (NCBI taxonomy): domain Eukaryota; kingdom Metazoa; phylum Chordata; order Ceratodontiformes; family Protopteridae; genus Protopterus; species Protopterus annectens. The sequence continues at coordinate 469,778,365 of NC_056751.1, forward strand.
AGATTTGAGAACTGAAACTAGAAAATTGGCGAGTTCTATAAAACAAAATTAAGCTAGAAGGCTTCCCTCCAACACAGAAAGGATTTGGGGCTCAGAAGCTTACAAACAGTCCTGGATACAGCAAATCTGTATCTGGACTAGACAACTTATAGGAAAGGCAGGAAACAAGCTTAGAATATATATATATATGTATATATATATATATATATATATATATATATATATATATATATTTTTTTTTTTTTTTTTTTTGTAAAGTGGAAAGGGGAAAGGAGGAGCAGAAGCTAACTGGGCTGGCCTTCTCAACTGTTCTCCCTGGAATAGGTAGAATGAGGTAATGACACTAGAAATACCTTGTGTATAAATGAAGGAGTCTGATGAAGTTCTGGTTCTGTATAAAATTAAAATTAAGCTAAAACACGCTAATACTGCATATAACTCTGCCAGGGAAAAATGTAATGTCAAAAGTTCTTCAGACTGCAAATCAGCAAAGAACTCCATGACAATGTGCTACTCGTCTGTCACAAATCACTCCTGACACTCTTCTCCACCCTCTCCATCCTGCCTGTATTCTCTTCTTCACCTCTCTTCCACACTCACCATTACTCTGAACTGTTGATCCCAAGTATTTAAACAAATCCACCTTCACCACCTCTACTCCCTGCATCCTCACCATTCTTCTATCCTCCCTCTCATTCACACACATATATTCTGTCTTAGTCCTGCTGACCTTCATTCCTCTTCTCTCTAGAGTATATCTCCACCTCTCCATGGTCTCCTCCACCTGCTCCCTACTCTCACTACAGATCACAGTGTCACCTGCAAACATCATAGGCCATGGGGACTCCTGTCTGATCTCATCTGTCAACCTGTCCATCACCATTGCAAATAAGAAAGGGCTCAGTGCTGATCCTTGATGTAATCTCACCTCCATCTTAAACGCATCCGACACTCCCACCGCAGACCTCACCGCTGTCACACTACCCTCGTACATATCCTGCACCACTCTTACATACTTCTCTGACACTCCCGACTTCCTCATACAATACCACAACTCCTCTCTAGGCCCCCTGTCATATGCTTTCTCTAAGTCCACAAAGACACAATGCAACTCCTTCTGACCTTCTCTGAACTTCTCCATCAACAATCTCAGAGCAAACATAACATCTGCAGTGCTCTTTCCTGGCATGAAACCATACTGCTGATCACTAATCATCACCTCCCTTCTTAACCTAGCTTCCACTACTCTTTCCCATAACTTCATGCTGTGACTGATCAATTTAATCCCTTTGTAGTTACTACAGTTCTGCACATCACCCTTATTCTTAAAAATTGGTACCAAAACACTTTTTCTCCATTCCTCAGGCATCCTCTCATTTTCCAAGATTTCATTAAACAATCCAGTTAAAAACTCCACTGCCATTTCACCTAAACACCTACATGCTTCCACAGGTATGTCATCTGGACCAACAGCCTTTCCATTCTTCATCCTCTTCATAGCTATCCTTATTTCTTCCTTGCTAATCCACTGCACTTCATGATTCACTATCCACACATCATCCAACCTTCTCTCCCCCTCATTCTCTTCATTCATCAGCCTCTCTTTCCATCTTCTCAACACACTCTCCTCACTTGTGAGTACATTTCCGTCATTATCCTTTATCACCCTTACCTGCTGCACATCTTTATTAGCTCGGTCCCTCTGTCTAGCCAATCAGTACAGGTCCTTTTCTCCCTCCTTAGTGTCCAACCTTTCATACAACTCTTCATATGCCTTATCCTTAGCCTTAGCCACCTCTCTCTTTGCCATGCACCTCATCTCCTTATACTCCTGTCTACTTTCTATATCTCTCTGACAATTCCACTTCTTCTTCTTCGCCAACCTCTTTCTCTGTATACTCTCCTGTACTTCCTCATTCCATCACTGGGTCTCCTTGTCCTTCTTCCTCTTTCCATATGTCACAACAAGCACCTTTCTAGCCATCTCCCTTACTAGTTCTACTGTAGTTACCCAGCTATTCGGTAACTCTGCACTTCCACCCAGTGCCTGTCTTTACTCTTCCCTGAACTCCACCTCACAATTACCCTTTTTCAATTTCCACTATTTGATCCTTGGTGCTGCCTTCACACTCCTCCTCCTCTTCTTGATCACCAGTGTCATCCTACAAACCACCATCCTATTCTGCCTAACTACACTTTCCCCTGCCACCACTTTACAGTCTCCAATCTCCTTCAGACTGGCCCTTCTACATAAGATATAATCCATCTGTGTGCATCTACCTCCACTCTTGTACATCACCCTATGCTCCTCCCTCTTGTTAAAATACGTATTCACCACAGCCATGTCCATCCTTTTCACAAAATCCACTACCATCTGACCTTCTGCATTCCTTTGCTTAACATCATACCTACCCATCACTTCCTCATCGACTCTGTCCCCTTCACCAACATACCCATTGAAATCTGCTCCAATCACCACTATCATCCTTGGGTACAGTCATCACCACTTCATTCAACTCACTCCAAAATTTTTCTTTCACATCCATTGCACATGTGGAGCATATGCACTAACAACATTCATCATTACACCATCAATTTCCAGCTTCATAAACATCACTCTATCTGACACTCTTTTTCACCTCCAAAACACTCTTAGCATACTGTTCCTCTCAGCGACTGATATTTTATTCAAAGTGTGGCCATCAGCATTATAAAAAGCCATGCCTTGCACTCAACAAAGAATGTAGGAAGTTTCACATGCCTAGGCATTTTTCTCAAGTGTGGATGTCTTGAGAAATGATAAAAGATAGAAAAACGTTTTGCATCTGGTTGATGCTAATGTTATTATTGACTATTCATTTTCTGACTTGAAAAATTTGTCCAGCACAAACAGTAATCATTAGATTTGTTTATGAATCGATGCCCATGTCTATAGACTAAGTGAACTATTTCACCACTGGGAACATAAACTCAACTCATACAAACTGTAGACATCACTGAAATAAACAGTTGCATTGATGTTTCTCTAAGAGACAGAAGCTGTCTCCTGGAATAGAACTACAAAATTATATTAAAGAGAACACTAGTTTAGATACTTTTAAGAACAACCTGGACACTCAGTATGGGGATGTCTTTTTTGGTATATTGGCAGGCTAGAATGGGATTATTGCTCTTGTCTGAAATATGTGTATGTCTGTATGTAAACCTATTCAAACAATTAATACTACTAATACACTGGAGACCATTAGAACAAGTTCCCTCAATACATGTACTTTTACTCAGCAATAAAAGGGATTTTAAATAGTATAGTTCCTTTAAAATTTATGAGAGTGAAAATATATTGTCATACCTTCCAGATTCTGATTTTGAAACAACATTTTGACTTTTTTAACTCAGATTTGGCCTTGCCTTAGATTTACTGATATTCATGTTCATAGATTATTAAATAACTGAACTAAAACAATGCCAGGGTTGCTTGTCATGTATTTTGAGTCTAGTATCTAAAGACCTTTTATTCTGAAAAGTAAGAAATGTTTCCTCTTTTTGACTCTCTGCTGTGATTTTTAATGCACAGAAGTTGAAAGGTATATACATCATAACCTTATATGACATCAAAGTTAAAAAGCAAAACACATATGACTAACAAGGTTAAAAGTTTTACTAACTTTAAGAAAACCATCTCCCAGATCAACAAATACCAGTAGTCACCTAAGCAATACATTCAAATGTAAATAAATGTAAATCTACAATCAAAAGCATTAGAAAGATTGCTTTGAGTGTATCAATTCACCAAACAGCTAACCCAATGAACTGTATCATGCAATAGAAAAGATACTGAAACCGGGTACTAACATCATTCTGTTATCATCCCCTATAGTAAATGACAATGCAACTGCAGAGTTGCTCTGAAACTATTTCAGAATTGTTGCTCCCACCAACAGAGTTGCTCTGAAACTATTTCAGAATTGTTGCTCCCACCAAACCCACACCATGTACTCTAACAGCAAAACACCAACATCAGTTCCAGGTAAATGAAATAAGCATATTACCAGTAAGGAAACTATTTAAACAAAGCAATATGTTTAATTGGGTTCAGTGGCCTGCCCTCATAATTTATCAAAATGCATGCACATTCACGTGCTTCACTGTAACACATATCATAAACATCTGGGTGAATAGTTGTATTATTTCACTGTACTAGGGTGGTACCCAATAAAAGTTAAGAATTACAACTGCATTTCAGTATTAAAAACAGTGCCAAAATACTATAGCATGCATTACTTGAACAAATTCACTCCATTCAATCAGAATATAACCATATTCTTAAATTCAATCATGTTTTTGAGAAGGGTACTCAGAAACTACAGTTCTACTAACCCACTACCCCATATCATTGAAAATTAAAAAACATATAGATGTACCAGCAGGCTTCCTTCTTAACCTATATAAAGTCCCCAACATACATAAGTCACATTGGTCTTAAAAATGGTCTGACATATCATAATTATCATCTTCTCATATTACATTTGTTTAAAAACTGGTTGGCAGCCAAGAAACCCAAGGCCACATTAGGCAAGGACTATCACAATAATGTTTTACAAATAGATGGTGCTACTTTCACCACTGCAATGTGCATAAATTCATTAGATTTAAGCCAAATTGCTCTAACATTCAACACACAGAACTATATTATGCTACCTGACCACCACGTACTTCTCTAAACCTTAATAATAAAGATAACAAGGATCCACAATTCTTAGGGTAGATTCCCTTTATAGACAGTATGTAGAATAAATTGCCATATGAAATTACCAGTCTGAGTATTCTGCATTCAAAAAACAGCTATGACTATATGCAAGTCAAGAGAAATGTAACTGCCAAATGGTTCCTCCAACCAATTCAATTTTCCAGAACACTAACTAATTGCAAAACAATTGACTATCAGTTGCTAAGTATTATGTACAGTGTGCATATGTATCTATGTATATACAGTGTTGTTACTATCTAATTCTATGCTACTCATTCTCAGCTTTCCTGACATAAAGCATTTTAATACAGTTCATTTCTGATATTAATAAGCTTATTTGTAAATTTTCCTTTTCAATTACATATTTAGTGTATACAGTATACCATAATTTAATTGCTAAGCACTATTAACAAACAATAGCTGATTGGTAACGAAATTTACACCTCATATCTAAGTGACTCAATTGTTTAAAAAATATATATTTGCTTTATACACCAACCTAGTTCACCATTTTGCACATTCTACATTGGTGAAACAACAACAAAAAAAACAATGATTTCATCTTACAAGTTCCATGGTTATGTTCCATAGCGCTCTCTGTAGGAAATCTAAATTGCTTACATTTTTAGTTAAGACTTAATACATATAATCCAAATTGCATCTCTTTTGAGCACTCTACTTCCTGATTGATGTAAATAATATGTGATTCTTATGCAATCTAAAATGCACAAACTAAATACTATGTGCACTCTGTTCTCCTGATTGATATAAACAGTGTATGATTTTGCAGTGATCTTTGATCTTTATATAAACTGTATAATTGTTTCTTGAAGGCTTTATCCCCTTGCTTCCACTTTAACTGGATCCATTTGGACATTCCAGCAACCAGAATTTACAAAGATAAATTAAACGTTTAATTACAATAACATTCATATATACATGTGAAATTGAATAAATATATAAATAGATAGATAGATAGATAGATAGATAAGGGTTCTTGTTTATGCTTAATACCAGAGCAGAACATAATAGCATGTCATTTCATTTAGGGAATTGAGGAAGAAAGGCTCACTGTTAGTGACTACTTCTTCCCTGATTAATTACGGTCAAAAACTGTAACCCTGTGGTTCAGATATAACTGTCTTATGAATGTAAAACAAAGAATACAATCTACTTTGTCAAGCTATGTCAGTACAATAACCAAATATATTGGGTGTACTGTCTTGAAAACAACTGTACATGACAAGGCAAATTCAAAGTGTACTGATGGAAATGGTTTCAATGCAGTTACAATATATTTACTTGTTTATTTCATCTGGATATATTTCAGAACAATACTGTACTAAAATAAATTTGAAAAGTAATTATAGTTGCTCATTCAGACAACAATGTTCAAATTGAATTGCTGCAGATGGAGGAAAAGGGAGTCCTTACCAAACAAATTTGGCTTACTTTGTAGGTCAATGTCATGGTGGTGGGTTATCTTACTGTACTTATCACGGACCACATCATTTCTAAGCGAATCCATAGAAATCCAGCAAATGAACTAACTGAGATATAAATCAGTCTAAAGAGGGCCAACTATCACATCATAGCATATTATATGACCACCCACATGCTCCTAGAAAACCATGTTAGGCTTCTAAATGCACTGGATAAACTTCAAATCAGCAGGAATTCTATTACCTTAGGGGACCTAAACTACCCAGTGATAAACTAGGACAAAGATACTTCAACTGTAGGTCACACCTAAGAATGTCTTGATGTCATAAATCTAAACTGGAACAAACTGTTAAGCAACCCTCTAGAGAACAACCTGACCTGGTCCTTATCAACATGGTGTTTATCCCCCTGGTTCTCCTCTCTCCAATTAAATCTGATCACAAAATGGTAACATTTTATTTATTTATTATTTTATTTGACATTTGTTTACTGGGTTGGTCTGACTGGGTCTACAGAACCCATTGTCAGCAGAGGCCTGGGGAGGAAAGCTCCACATACAATAGAATACAAATACAGTATAATCCAATGCAATAAAGATTACATTAGAAATACTATACAAAATAATAAGTTGAAAGAACAAACTGATGCAAGCTATTGTAATATATTACTATACATCTAAACAGTTCTATACAGTTAAAATATTACAGATGATAATAGTCACTCTCATCATACATGATATAGAAATAGCAGCCAGAAAGTTAGTGATGCAGACATATTGTGAGAGAGTTAAGAAGAATAGATGCAATAAAGCCTGAGCAGCAGTTTAAGGATATGGTATAGAAGCAGAGAAGGAGTTAGAAGAGCTTTAGGATCTTGCAGTCTGTGAGAGATTGGAATATGAGAGAAGAGGGAGACCTGAGCATTAGGCAGGCTTTATGCAGGAGCAGAGTCATGTAATTTTGAATTATTTTTTTAAAGCAGCTTTGAAATGGGTTAGGCTAGGAATAAACCTGGTAGCTAGAGGTAGTGAAGTCCAATGTATAGAGACAAAGTATGAATACAGAGAGTGACCAGGCTTTCTTGTGAGTTTTGAGATAACTAAGATTTTTTCTTCTGATCGTAGGGGTTAATTTGATGTGTAAGGTGTGACTAGGTTTGCTAGTGCAGGCAGGCAGTAGGCTTGAAAATAAGGTTATGCAAGGTGGATAGCTGAATAAGGGCAAGTTGGTTGGGTAGTTCAAGCCAGTTTAATTCTAGGAGTGGTTTACAGGGGTGTGTGTGATATTTAGAGTTTGTGGTAAACTTTGCAACTTTGTTGTAGCACTGTTCCAACTTGCTTATGGTAGAATTTTGTAAATTAGTTAAGATAGGGGCACCATACAGAAGAAAGGGAAGTCAACATGTTTTTGCAAGGGTAGTTTTGGTTGCTGCAGTAAAAAAATGTTTGTTTCTATATAAGAGTCCCAGTTTTTGATGTGTTTTCTTTATATTTTGCTGTATATGGAGGTCAAATGAGAGTTTATTGTCAATGATAACACCTAAAAGTTTGGTTTCCTGCACTATTTTCATGACAGTGTTGCCAGCTGCAAGGATGGTGAAAGGATCAGTGACATGAGAGGTGTTTTTGGGATGAAAAAGTGATAGTTTTGTGTTCTTTGGATTAAGAAAGAGTTGAGCATTTCTTAGCCAGGATTCAACTGCTGTAAAGGACTGTTGAGTTTTTGAAAGTAGTTCTGGTAGTGATTATGCAGTGCAGATTATGCTGGATTCATCAGCATATTGAATGAGGGTCCCAGGGTGAGAGGCAGTTTGAAGGTTGTTTGTGAAAATCTTGAAGACTAGGGGTCCTAGGATGGAGCCATGGGGGACTCCAGTAGGGTTGTGGAGAAAGGGTGAGAGTTTGCTGGACCATTTCACTGCTTGTTTACGATCCTTGAGTTAGCTCTGAAACCATTTTACTGTGTTATGTTAAGCCTAAGTTAGACAGTGTGTTCAAAAGTAAGGGGTGAGACACTGTGTCAAAGGCCTTGGAGAGATCAAGGAATACTGAGGCTGTATAGTATGCTGCATCTCTGGCCTTGTTCATGGTGTCTGTAAAAGATAATAGGGCTGTAGCTGTACTGTGGCTAGGTCATAAGCCATGCTGGGTTTTGGTTAAAAGATTGTTTTGCAATAGATATTGCATTACCTGCTGATGGATACCTCTCTCTAGAATTTTGGATATGCGTGACAAGCTGGATATAGGATGGAAACGGGATGGATCAAAAGAGTTGTCTCCTTTGTGGATGGGGGTGATGTGAGATTGTTTCCATATGGTAGGTACTTCTGATCAGATAAAGACCTATTTATAAGGATACTGATTGGGTAGGCAACTGAGTTAGCAGCCAGTTTGAGGTAGTATGGGGGGAGATTGTCAGGTGAAGTAGAGCAGGGTTTTAGTTTTTGTAGCAGTTTCTTAATGGTGTCAGTGGGTATGGGCTGAAATGAGAATGGGGTTTGTATGACATTTTGTTGAGTATGGGGGTTAGTAATGACAGGGTTAGAAGTAGTTGATGGCCTGGGGTTGGTGTCTGAATACGTTGAAGGGTGGGGGGGGGGTCCAGCATTAGAGGTGTTAGTTAGTAGGTCTGAAATTGATTTTATGAAGTGCTTGTTAAAATTTTTGGCAATTTGTGATGGGGGGGGTATCAGCTGATAGGGTGTGCTCTCCATTTTTTCCAGGGTTAAGTAGAAAAGATATGGAGTGCTAAAATTTACTGGGGTTGATTTTATGCTTGAATTGAAACTGGGAATAATATGACTTCTTATCTCTGTTGATTAGTTTTGTCACTTTGTTACATAGTGTTTTGAAATAAACATGATTTTGTCCATTTTTGTTTTGTTTCCAGATTGACCAGGCTAGGTCCCATTGCTTCATCAGGTCTTTACATTCCTTAGAGAGCCATGGTGCTGAATTCTGTTTGAATCTTTTCATATGAATGGGAGCTAGTATATTAAGTATGTGAAGGAAGGTGCTATTAAAGTATAGTACAGCATCATTAAGGGGTAGTTGTTTAAGGGGTGTCCAGTCTTTTTCCTGTAGGAGATTGTTGAATTTATTCTGACAAAAATTAATTGAGTTCCTAACTGAGTTTATAGTGTGTACTCTTAGTTGTTGGGAGTTTGTTCTAATGGAATAAGCTGGTAGATTATCGCTTAGGGAGCAAGGCAGTGTACCAGAAGTGGGGTAATTAGCAGGGTGTGATACTAGAATCCAGTCTAAGGTGGATTGGCAGGCAAGATCTTTGCTGTATCTTGTTGGTGCATTGATAAGCTGAGAAAAAACATACAGATTTATACTATTTGTGGGGGAATCGGAAGCTATGGTTTGCCAGTCTATATTTACATCTCCTAAGATTATTGTTTCAAGGTTTATTCTTTGGGATGTCTACCATAAAATATTTTCCAACACTGGTATATTATTACCTGGTGGGATATATATTGCTATTATGCAAATTGTTTTTGATATATTAAGGTTCAAAAAGGAAATTAGTACCTCAGTATTGGAAAAGATGGGTATATTACTGGTATAGGGTGCGATGTTGAGTGTAGAGGGTTATAGGAGTGCTATCCCCCCTTTTTTTTTAAATCTATCTCTTCTGGTTATTGCAAAGTTTAGCGGTATTATTTCTGAGTCTTTTACATTGGGATGTAGCCATGTTTCAGTAAGGGCTAGTATGTCAGGTTTATTTTGATCAATCCAGGCATGCAGTGGAGCTATTTTATTACATATACTTCTAAGGTTACGTGTAAGTATTTTTAAGTCTTTGAGGTTACTCTTGTGGTTAGGATTAGAGGGTGAGATTTTCCTTCAAAATCTTCTAAACATAAGATGTGAACATCACAAAGTTCTGAGACTTCAAGTGTACATGCCTTCTGCAATTCTGTGATGAAGTTTCAAAATTCAAGTTTAACTGTATTACACAAAATACTTAATACAAGTAGTTATGCAAACATACTCTCTGTAAACCTAAATAAATGCATTGACTTGTCAGTCTCTACCAGATCTAAACAAAATGGGAATTTTAAGACTAAATCATCCCAATGGTCCACATGTATACATTAAAAAAAATACAATAAAAGAAAAAAAACTCCTTAAACTGTATAGCAAAACAAAACGCATCAAATCAAGTTTAACATTAAAAAGCTATTGAATAAACTAAAAAACACCATCAAGAATGCGAAGGCACACCATGATCTTGAAGTAGCATAAACAACTAAAGACAATTATAAATAATTCTTGAGTTACATTAGAAAACTATGGAATAATACACAGCTTTGCTCAGAATATATTCAAAATGGCACTACATACACAAGTACAGTAGAGATAGCCAACATACTAGCAAACAAATGCAGTGCAAATATCACCCCCAAAGCAAGTATATACTCATATCCCCCAGAATCTCATACTTCCCAACATTACCAAAGAATATTTCAGAAAGTTCTCTCCAAACTGAAAAATAGGTCATCCATGGAACCTGATAACATAACTTGTTGCCTGATAAATAGTGCGAAACATGACCTAGAGGATTCACTCTCACATTCAACCAGATCTTAGCCACTGTTTTTTCCCTAAAGTATGGCACACGGCTATTGTGATGTCACTTCACAAAGGTGGACCCACCACTGATCTCACAAACTACAAACTCATTACCTTGACTGGTCTCGTCTGCAAAGTCATAAAAAGTAACATAACTGACCTAATTAACTATAATACAAAAATCTTATAATGTTTGACCTCCAGCGGTTCAGCTAGGTTAAGGGTAGATCCTGTCTAATGACTAGTGTCATCTTCTTTGAAAGACTAACCTAAGCTGTTAACAGTAGACATGCTGTTCACACAGCATACCTTAATTTGGCTAAGAGCTTTGACACCATACCACATGCTAACATAATAAACAAGCTGAATGAGCTCCATATAGATCCCCTACTTTATTAGGTGGATAGAAAATTGTTTGAGGGATAGAACCCATATATTGAGGGTGGCAGGTACATCCTCAATAAATATGAAGATGACCAGTGGTGCTTCTCAAGGCTCCTTGCTGGGATACCTACTATTAAGCATCTACTTTGCAGATCTCCATATTATAAATGGGGATCTATGGCTAATCAAGTCTGCCTCTGATTTGCAAATCCTCCTTCCGGACCTCATACATGTCAACATCTTCAAAAACAAGGCTTCAAACTAAATGCTAAAAAGTGCAATATTGTCAAATTTGGTAAATCATTCCTTCATTCATCATATAGTATGGTTAACACCCCAGTTCAAAACTAAAGTATGGCAAGAAACTTTGGAACACAGGTAGATAATTCCCTTGTCTTTGACCATCAAGTTGCAAAAGTAGTTAGAAATTCCTTTCACCTGTCAAAGCTGATCCTTAAAGGTATTTCATCTTGATCCAAGAAAGTTGTTTCTCCACTATATTCCACATTGATCAAACATATTATTGAATACAATATCCCATTTGGGATGTATCTTACTACGTATGCCGTGTCACTGGAAAGATCCCATAGATTCTTAACTAAAAAGATCACAGGTTTAAAAGACAGGAGCTACCAGAAGAGAATGAAAACACTGTCCCTTTATTCATTGTCTTACAGACTACTTTGTGACAATCTGTGTCTTGCTTTCCAGACCGTGAGGGATCCAGTATCTCAAGAACTCTTACATCTCTGCAAAGAAAACAGTCACACTAACACAAAAATCAGGGATCTAAACTTGCTTCAGCAAATAAACAAAAGATGTCAGGGAGACAGATTTGTCACACAATGTTGTCCCCTTCTGGGACAAACTTACACTCCAAATTTAACAACATTACATACTTTCTTCCTTTAGAAAGGAGTTAGACAACTAGATGATTATCCACAAATTCGCCACTGCCATGACTGGCCTGTTGTTCCTTGAAATAGGAGGCAAGGTCTATGATGGGGACACAGGCAGGTCTTGTGGTCATAGGGCCCAGTTGCCTTGTATCTTCCATAATTCCATGATTTTATAATTCTACAATTCAATGATTCTGTTGTAGTCAGACCTGACAAAATTTGAATATATATTGATCCATAGGAAAAAATAGCATTGAGAAAATAGTACCGCTTAAAATAGTTGAAGAAGTAATGTCTATGTGATGGGCATAGACAAACAGTATTCGGTGATTGATGCTTCCCATGGATTCAGGCAGATTAGGTAGAATCTAGACAGCCTAAGGCTGCATATATTTTATATCCCATTAGGGAGAGAGAGAATGTTCTACTTGTCATTGGGATTTTTTTAATACCAGAAATCTTCCAAAGAGCTGTTTCTCTGAGTATTGAAAGCTTTGAGGTTGTACAGACTTAATGCAGGTGAAATCCTAGAGGAAGGGTAAGTTCAAAGGGCAGTATGACAAGAGAGTAAAATTACTGCCTGACAGACTGGGACTATATAACTTAAAATTAACCAAAGATAAACATCAGTTTTAGTTAACTAATTCAAAGTACATGTTAACTAGCCAAGATACATAACCTGGAAAAAGCAATTGCAGTAGTCCACATGGCATTCTTTTAAATAAACATTCATTACTGTGGTGTAATAACTGTCTCCATTCATTCCAAGTTTGTTTAATTTGTCAGTATCATGGAGGAAACTGCTTGAACATACATTGTGTGCCACTGGAAATTGCCACAAAAGAGGTTTTTTGGCTTTAAAAAAAGTATGACTGAATCTCTAACATTACAATACTATGATGATACAGTCATCATGACACTGAAGCTGTGCTGTTGCTTGTGGTACTATGCTCCTTCTGGAAAAGAACTGTTAGCTACTGTGTATGGCTGTAAAAGATGTTGGAAATACTTGTATGGCAGGCCATTCATCATTGAAAACTACTGAAGAGGAACACATAACTCAAATCACAAGTGCTTGAAAACCACTGTCTTGAAGTTAGAGTGTGAAGCATCTTGTAGGTTGGATAGGATACTGCTAACACTTACACTATAAGTTCAGACAAGCAGTCATGGGGAGGGGGTTAGTAGGTAATTTAGGGTTAGGGAGTGGGAGGAGGATTTTACGGTTAGGGACCAGGATTGGAGTTTTAGGGTTATGATGTGGGAAGGGAACATTTTAGGTTTACATTTAGGGAGTGGGAGGTGAGTTTTATGCTCAAGGAGTGACTGAGGAATTTAGGTTTAGGGTGGTGGGAGGTCAGAGTTTTAGGTTCAGGCAGTGATCAGGGACTTTAGGGTTAGAGAGGGGGACTAAAGCTTTAGGGAAAAGGAGTGAGGACTCCAGTTGGGAACCAACCAAGAGTGAATCTTAGGGTTATAATTTAGGTTCTGGTAGGGCTGTACAGTTTTATAGGGTTGGGTGAGAGGGCTACATAGAAATGGGAGTTTAGGCTAGTGAGAGTTCAAGCACATGCTTTTTTGACCAAATAGCAGTAAGCAAGTGTGTTGCAAGCTGCTAGTACACCGTGCATCTGTAACTGACCCTTGTAGAAGCAATTGCAGAATATATTTTTCTAGCCAATTTCATGAAACACTCCTGATGCAGTACAGGATGTTAATATCATTGCAGAATTGCTGACATCAGACACAGTCAGCCCTGAACTAAAACTCTTGCTTCTGCTGGACTTTGGATGTAAGTGCTGAACCTGGAATAGAAAAATAAATGCCCAGGAATACACATTAATATCATATCCAATTACATTAAGATGTGACAGCACTGACTTATTTGACTATATGTGTCCTCTATCAAGTAATAGGCCTTACATGTAAAGTGTACAGATTTGCAGTGAATGTCTAAATTTTGGCCTCATATATTTCTACTGGAAAATCATTAAAAATTGATGTTAGAAAATAATGACACACATTTCAGTTACAGAATTCATATTTATTTATTTGACATTTGTTGACTGGGATAGCCCAACTGGGAAATGCCCTTTTTCAGCGGAGGCCCAGGGAGAAAAGCTCCACATTATAACAATACAAGAAAATTGACATGCAAAAGTAACGTACATTAGAAAAGCTCCACATTACAACAATACAAGAAAATTAACTTGATAACGTAATGTAAATAAGAAAATATTGGCAACATATCCATAAATAGAGAAAAAAATAGATAAATAAGAAGAACTATACAGAGAGTGAGGATAACAGGTAACAGTAGAGAAAAAAGAAGAAAAATCAGCAAAAGTCGTGTTGGGGCTATTTGAAGAAAATTTTGAAAAAAAGGGAGGGGGTCAGGGGAGGAAGAGAAAGGGAATAGGGAGAAAGTAGTAATGGAGTAGGGACAGGGTTCATGTGGGATGGTCATAGAGACATAACCATGTGCAGTTTAGATGTTGTTTAAGTGTTTTCTTCAACTTATGAACATTGGCAATTGGCAATATTTCTGAGGGGTATGGGAAGCTTGCTCCATTGGGAGAATAGCTATAAAGATTCTGTTCAATTAATTTTTTAGGGTTGTTAATCTGTTATAGACATTGGTCAGAGCTTCTAAGGGATCAGGGTGGGTTATAGAGGGAGATTAGTATAGAGATGCTAGGGCAGGAGAAAGGTTTGTTCAGGATAGAGTGGATGATGAGAAGATGAGTCATCATCCCTGACCCCAAGAACTGACTCTGCCAGGAGTTGCACTGGCATGCTCATGCCCATAGTCAAATGCACTGCTGCTACCTGAACATGAGTTATGTCTGCTGGACAAGCTCTCCTCACAAGTATGCCCAGGACCACAGCCCCATGGCCTTCCACATCTGGGTGTGGACACCTTAACCACTGACAGATCAGTGGAAATAGTGCCACTACAGGAGTGTGATCAGGCACGGCCCTGTTGACTATCATCAGATAATGTAGCTGACCTACCCCCATGTGAATGCAATCCTTTCACAGCAAATGTTCTATCACACACACTGCCCATTCCAATGTATTGTTCATCCAATCCATTGAATCAGCAACATGATGGAGGCAGTCAAGCATGTCAGCCTGTGCCACATCTATAACCCTAAGTATTTTCTAGGAGGCCCTATTAGTACATTCCTGTGCCAACATGATGGCCCTAAACATACGTCAAGTGGCACAGAAAGGCACACTTGAATTAGTTGGAGAATGGACAGCAGGACTCCTCAGAGCACCCTTGCCCACACTTTGTTTATAGCCAGAGTCAACAGTGCTGAAGCTACAGTAACCACACTACCCTGAACAAGTGTCTAACCCTCCACCTATTCAAGATCTGAGGGGGTCACTGAATTGGGTTTGCATAGGCCTACTAGCTGTGTCTGATGGAATTACAAGAGATGGCTGAATATTAACATCAGTGTCAGATTCAATCTCTGCAACTGCCCCAACTGTACCTGTATTCAGCCACCATCATAATCAGAGTCTGCCAATACTCTCATCAGGTGGTAAGAGTCCTACACACCCATTGTCAGGATCACCTGTGATAATAAGCAATAAGCACAGGAAAGAAATTAATAGCTACACTACTGCAGTTCAATATATGCTAAGAAACTAACACTGGTGCCACCATCACATATGATATAGCAATACACACACAGTCCTGACACGCTCCTCACACATATGGGTAAATGAATATTTCTGTGAAATGCTCCTCAGTATTGAAATACAACCATCTGGCTTACTGTGTGCAGATGACTCTATACTTGCTAAGGAGGATGGTCCTGAAAGAAGTTAAGCAAAATGTAAGGACACCGATATGATGATGCGTAACATATGCCAGCATAGGTAGTTGGAGTTTTGTAAAGAATTATATGTCATTTGAATATAGGATTATGGGATCATAGGAGATTACTAGGCTATCAACCTAGAGGTCATGTTAAGCCTAGTTGTTTACTCCCAATGTAATACCACAAAAATTCTAGTTAATACTCAAGATTGCATTTAGTGATGACTACCCATGTCCAGAAGGTTTGTGGACTTTATCCCTGGTAAGAATTTACAGTGCCCCATCCACTTGTCCAGGTTCCTCTTGAACACTGCCATAGATGTGCTCTGTTTCACATGAACTGGTAGTCTGTTCCAAATACGTGACAGTCTCTGGGAGATAAATCTGTCCTTCCAACATGTCTATTAAAGTTGGGTTGCTCTGTAGCCCAGGCATAAGTCTCCCCTAAGAAGTCTATATGATATGGAGTATAGTGACAGAGACTTTAGATGGTCTGTGTAAGGCACATGCTGGAGCTTGATGATCTTCTTTGCTAGAAACTTCTGAGGTCTCTCTAATTGCTACAGGTGCTTAGTATGGTACATGCCAAACAGGGGGATATACTCAATTATGGGCCAGATTAAGTGCCAAGTATAGGGGGGGTTATAACTTCTTTTGCTCTCAAGTTGATGCCTTTACTAATTAAGTCTGCTGCATAGAAACCCTTATTTACTACACTAGACACATGGTGGTTGAATTAAGGATGCAGTCAACTTGTGATCTCAGGTCCCTTACCACTTCATGGATACTTAGGGTATTGCTGTTGATTTGATAGTGTTAGGGAACTTTGTGCCAAAGGGAATGATGATGCATTTCTTTGCATTCAGTTTGAGACCATGAGTAATACACCATTTGTTGGCCTGTGTAAGACCCTCCTGGAGTATACTGACATAATTTGGGGATTCAGTGATTGCACCTAGTTTGCTGTCATCTGCAAATGTGGTCAGCCACAACCCCTTACTTTTGATCTGAACTTCTGAGAAGTATATACTAAACAAAAGGGGGCCTAGAACTGACCCCTATGGCACCACACTGGTAACAGGTCTGCTAGTTTATGTGGAGTCACCCACTTTGATAATATGTATCTGGTTTGTAAGCCAGTTGGCAACCCATCTGGAGCCACGGTGCTACTAATTCTGAACTGATTTGTGCAGATGCTTGTGTTAAAAATGTATTTATAAAGTTGCTTGTGTTAAAAAAAAAAAATTATCCACAGTGGGTCCTGATGGACAGAAGAGAAATATACATGTATGTCAGACTGTATAGTTGTAACTGATGAAATGTAAATATTTTAACAGAGGATACTGAAAGGGAAGGGATTAAGCTCAGCCCAGCTAACCTTAAGAAAAATAGTCCGAAATTAAATGACTTGGTTTAGGACATAACATTTTTATTTCATAGGTCTGAATGCAGCCAGAGACACAATGTCTGTGAAAAGTCTTGATTGGGGTCCTGCTCTATTGTCCTTAGTGGTGAATTCATTTCTACCACGGGGTGCCAGAAATAGCTTGTTAGTTTCTGCAGGAAGGGCAGAAGCATTGGAATTGCTTTACAGTTTTCAGATGATGTAATAAACCTTAGCTAAATTCTATGTGAGTTTGTGGCACATCAGTGCCAGAACCTGGCTCAGTTTCTAGTGAGAGGGTAGTGTGGGAACTACAGAGTCAGGTGACTAGATGTGATGTCATTCTGTCACCAGGACTGAAATTGTATTTGAACACTAGTGAGAGATGTGAGGTGTGCACTCTGTTTTTGGACTTGACAAGACAATCATCCATGTTCATCTTGCTTTGCTTTAGTAAGTAACTAGGGTACAGTAACTCTTCAGTCAGTTAGAAAAATATAATGAGATTAGTTAAATGGATTTGTTTTGTCTCTCTCAGTCTATCCGTGTTGTTTTTTATACTTCCTGTCATTGAAACCTTGGTGTTTATTGTAAATAGATATTCAGTATTTTCATGTTTTTTTAGTATTTGCTATTAAATATATCTAAACCTTTCATTGTGCCAGGTCCATTAGAAAATATTTAACCTGTGAGAGTACTTTCATTTATTTAGTGGCACTGTGACCCCATGTTCCTGAAAGTCTTGCTGCTTGGTTAAATAAATACTACCATTTGTATAATTATTAATTTTAATGTGTAATTGGGTACCCTAGTAAGAGCCTTAAAGTAGCTGGCTTTAGGTGTTCTGGTGGCAGCAGATCCACCTTATAGACTGGGTGGAGAATGCATAGCAGGTAAGCTATGCCATCCTTTCCCAAGTGTGTGTGTGTGTGTGTGTGTGTGTGTGTGTGTGTGTGTGTGTGTGTGTGTGTGTGTGTGTGTGTGTGTGTGCATGTGTGTGCATGTATGTGTGTGTGTGTGTGTGTGTGTGTGTGTGTGTGTGTGTGTCTGTGTGTGTGAAAATCAAATCTCAAAGAGTGTGTGCGTGTGCGACAGCGACATTGAACTGGAGCAATGAGAGCACTAATTTCATAGAGAAGGTAGTGGAGGACTTGGCTTGGAACACCTCAGTAAGGACTCAGCTCTATAATGGTCAGTGGGGAGTCTTTCTTGGGGCCTGGAGAGAAAGTCTAGCCCTAGGACTGGAGTGTGCATTCCCTGTGTGCTGTTAAGGGAAGTTATACTTGGTGCAGAGACCTGCATCTGACAATACTGTGTGTGTCTAATTTTCTCACAGTGAACGTCTCCCACTGGTGTCAGTGGTGAGGATTGAGGCTCCTTGATCACTGCTCCAGAGGAAGGATGTCACAACAATAATCACAATAACAATAACAGAGTGAAAAATGTTGGCCTTTATATGTCCATTAACAATACATTTATCTGAAAATTGGATACCTCCACCCCAAGCCCATGAACCAGAATGTGTTAGCTGTATCAATGAAAACCACAATAAGAACGAACAAAATTCAAGAACAAGTGATCCGATCAGCAGTACCAAGGACACCCTCAGGAAAATGTGTATAAAAGTGTATAATTACACGAATCCGCCAAACAGATGAAAAATCACGTAGTTTATTTGCAACTAAAATCCAAACAGTACAAACAAGTAGTTAAGCACTTTTACCCAGGTTCAATCAATTTAAATTTGAAGGAGTATTTGGAAAGGGGGAACAAGGACTATATAGAGGTTCCCAAACACCAAAAGAAAGGCACCTTCAAGTGCGGAATGTGCCATCAATGTTCCTATATGGCGGGTACACCTTCTGTTTTTATTCCCTCCAGGAAGATTCATGTCCAAGCCCAGGGGTATTTCAATTGCAAATCACCCAGGGTGGTGTATTTAGGATGGTGCACTTCATGTTTTAGTTTTTACATTGGGAAGACAGAAAGACCATTGTGTAGAAGGGTTTACGAACACTTATACGATGTGAGAATCAAGAAAGATTCTAATGCTTTCTTCAAACATTCCCTTGGCTGTCCCAACATGGATTTAAAGTTTTTTGTGGTAGAACAAGTTGAAGTGGACCCTAGAGAGGGAAGTTGGGAGACCAAACTAGAATATCGTGAATTGTTTTGGCAATTAAAACTTGATGCTGCGAGGACCCCTGGGTTGAATGACCATATCAATATTAGTAGCGTTTTGAGAATGAGAGCAGCAAGATTATAGGCATAGACCACTGTGGTTTATGCTTGATACATGGTCACTTGATTTAATTACAAAGGGTCACTCTTTCATGTACATATTGAGTAGAAATTTATTCACACATTTTATTTATTGTATTTAATATTGTTTATTTTTTATGTATTTATACAGTATAATACATACATAATTTAAACAGTATACATTATTAAGAAGGGGTATAGAAATATCGTAAACACAATAATACATTAACTTTTAATTAGTATTATAACATATATATATATTTTTAAAAAGTATTTAAAACTTAATTACAACAATTTAATGTAATTTTTTATTAAGAATATAAGAATATATACTTGAAAGGGGAATTTTTAAAAGAAGGGACAATGTTTAACAGCACTTATTATGTTTTTATAATTTTTAATGTATTGTAATTGATTGGAAAGCATTTAACTTTATCTACGAAATGTCACATGTTCAAATTCTGGGTATTTAAACCCATCATTGGTTTCATTGAATTTTGTTCTGAGGAAGCCTGGGATTGAACCTGGGTGAAAGCGCTTAACTACTTGTTTGTACTGTTTGGATTTTAGTTGCAAATAAACTACGTGATTTTTCATCTGTTTGGCGAATTCGTGTAATTATACACTTTTATACACATTTTCCTGAGGGTGTCCTTGGTACTGCTGATCGGATCACTTGTTCTTAGCTGTATCAGTCTATAACTAGTCCTCCCAAAAATGTATTAAATCAACTTAAGTATTGCTTTCAATATTTTACTATAGAATAAATATTTTAAAAATTGATATATGTAAGCCTACCTGGAAGCTTCTCCTGGAATACTTGTACTCCCTGAAACAGCAGCACCAACATCAATCACATGCTATTGTACACTTTCCACTGAGCTCTCTGGATCCCTGACAGTGGACAGGAACTATCCATTTGGAGTAAGTGGTGGCTGTGTAACAGGCTCCCCTGGTAGCCAGCTCTCCACGGGCCACTGGAGCTGCTACCCTCCAGGCTGATGAAATCATGTCAATGGCCCTCTGATGCACCTGAACATATGTCCTGTTGCATCCTCCAACATCACTCATATCATTCACTATGTGGTTCCAATTTTGCATTATTCCAGAATATCTCCTGTCTCAAGCAGAAAGGTACCATGTTGCCAAAATGCTTTGATGATCCTGTCATTTTTTGAGTCACTGTAGAGGTGTTTGCAGAGAATGGGATGTTTGGGTGCCATAGTCCTAGGGACATAAAAAACAAAAGAAAGGTACTACATATAGATATCATATAAATAAAAAGTTATGCCTAAATATAATACATAATATCAAATTTTAAATATTACCCAACAGAGAAACAAAAAAGAAACTTTCAAGTTATTAAAATATAAAAACTGGTTATGTGATTGTAATATATCACAGTCACACACAAAGGTTTTATCTAAAACAAGGAGTAACAATAGAAAAATCAACCTCTGTAAAAACATTTTGGTTGTGGCAACACAGAGATGGAACTTGGCTCCCCCACCCCCAAAACAACAGACAAATTACATTTCTGTACCAAAGGAATAAAACATCAGTGAATTGTTATAAGTGCTATTAAACAAGCTGTCCCAGAAACGTGTACACATTTACCACATAACATTCATTTTTATGCAGTTGGCAGTCACCTCTACCTGTGGCCAGCACTCGCCTAGAGGTGTTAATGAGCTATCCTAGTAAGCTAACACCCTTGTGCCATTGACAATATAGGACATTTACATGTCACTGAAATAACATTAAAGAGTGTAAGAGAAACAGTTGTAGCAGTGTATCTGATGAAGGAAAACGCTCTGACAAAAAAATACCTATGCCATCAGTAAACTTCTAAGAAGTGCATAAAGATAAAAGTATATATAGGTTCATAGGTTCATACTAGGCAATCTGCCCTAGGGCATTTATAAGCCTAGCCAGAGTGTGTTAGGCTTTCGCCACCCATTTTAAATTAATTTTGCTATGCCCTTTTTCGAGGTTAGTATACTGTGCCTCTGTCTAACAGTGACACAGAAGTGATACCTGGGGTAAACCTATGATCTCCCATCCACTCATCAAGATTCCTCTTGAAGAGAGTCAGTGAGGGTCTCTGCCTAACCTGGACTGGGATTTTATTCCAGAGTGAAGGGGAGCCTCTGGGTTATGAATCTGTCCCTCCAGCATGTCTTATTTATTTCAGTGCTGAGGTTCAAGTCTCTCGAGCACGTAGCTCGATGGGATTTGGATTTTCTGAGGTGCAGCATGTCCATTAATTCCGGGTTGGACATGGCTTTATATGTCAGGCACAGATCACCTCTGAGCAGGCGGTATGCCACTGAGTAGAGCTGGAGTTTCTTTAACCATGCAGCATATGGCATCTGTTTCAGCCCTTTGATCCTCTTGGTGAGGTACTTTTGGGGTCTTTCCAGTTGCTGCAGGTATCTGGTAAGGTACATCCCAAAAGGGGCATTATACTCAATTATGGGCCTGATGAGGGATGAGTAAAGAGGCATGATGACCTCCTCTGATCTAGATGTGAATCCCTTCATGATTAGGTGGGCTATATAAAATGTTTTTCTAACCACTTTGGCCATGTGGTTGTCAAATGGGAGATTGCTATTAACTTGGGTCCCCAGGTCCCTAATTATTCTTCTGTACTTAATGGATTACCACCTATGTGGTAATTTGTGGGCACTTTGTTTTTGCCAAAGGGGATGACTATACACTTTTTGGCGTTTAGCTTGAGGCCATGGCTCTGGCACCAGTTGTCTGTTTCTATGAGGCCCTTTTGGAGGATGCTTGTGTCAGCTGAAGAGTCGATTATGGTGCCCAGTTTGCAGTCATCTGCGAACTTGGTCAGCCACAGTCCTTCTGTGTTTGCCTGTACCTCCGAAAAATATATACCGAACAAGAGAGGTCCCAGGACTGAGCCTTGTGGGATGCCACTTGTAATTGGTTTGGAGTCTGACATGGCTCCAGCAATTCTAACCATGTGGGTTCTGTCCTTGAGCCAGTTTGCAACCCATCTAGTGACATAGGGGTTTATATTTAAGCTGGTGAACTTATCTATAATGCCCGAGTGGGGTATTGTATCGAAGGCTTTTGCGAGGTCCAGGTAGGCTGTGTGGACCACCTTCCCCTCGTCAATGGCCTTGGTGACTGTTTCAAAGAAATCAACCAGGTTTAAGAGGCAGGATCTGCCCTTAACAAAGCCAAACTGAGGATCCAGTGTCTGTAGGTCCCCAATATCTTTATTTATGAGGTCCATGATGATCCTTTCCATAGCTTTGTAGACCAAGCTAGTCAGGCTTATGGGGCGATAGTTTCCAGGATCCATTGAGGCACCACCTTTGTGGAGAGGGACCACTGTTGCTGTACGCCACTCTTTGGGTACATATCCTGTAGTAAGGCTGAGATTGAACAGTAGTTTTATGTTTGGGTTTAGCTCTTCTTGGAGTTCATGTAGGACACCGTCTGGTCCCATTGATGCTGTGTTTTTTGCTTTGGGGAGGGCAGCTCTTACCTGAGCATCTGAGATGTCAGGGGGGCAGCACTCTTCTGGGATAGATATTCGCCCTTTTGGTGGGGAGGGGGGGAGAAGTTTGCGCTGAACCTGTCAGCTAGGATGTTGGCAATGTCTGTGGACAAGGCTAGTATATATATATATATATATATATATATATATATATATATATATATATATATATATATATAGATGGGTCTTGTATAACTGAAATTACACTTACCCAAATCTCTAATCACCTAGACAACTTCACCTAAACCTCTAATCACCAAAGCTGCAAATCACCGCACTTTTTCATAAGAAAATGAACCACTTGGACACCAGGTTGAACTTTGCCCTTTTACCCAGTATAGTGCGATCATGGAGTTGATATATTTAGTTAGGGCATTGTGGGGGGCAAATCCCCCCACTTGGGCAGGTTTAGTTTTTATCCATATTGTTATTTTGCCCTGGTGGTCAAGTGGTTAATTTCCCTATGAAATAACCAAGACCACTTGTATGAAAAGACACTATTCCAAAACTTACTATGCTAAATTTGAGTTAAGCGAAACACTTACCATGATGCTGGTAGTGTGACTTACAATTATACTGTGTTTGTGTACCTTCTCATCCACTGTACCAGTTCTGTTGCATGTCAGATATGCAGGTAGATTTAGAAATATTCATCTTGCAGAGAAGTAATTTTACAAGGCTAGTATCTTTTAAACTGAGATTGTACTGCAGTAAGGCTTGGGAAATCTGCCCTTGTTGTCATTGTAGTGTGATCTTGGAGTTGGTATATATAATTTGCCGGGGTGTGAAGGGTTCAGCCCCCCCACATGGGAGTGCAGGGGGGCTTGCCCCCCTGCAAAAATCAAGCAATATATGTTGGGTGTATAATTTTTATATAGCTGTTATGCCAATGTTTTGTAGTTTGGCATAGTGAGATTTCAGAATAGTGGCTTTTTGTACAAGTGTTCTTGGTTATTTCAGGTTTGATGAAAGGTAAATTTGCTAAATGAAATGAGGCCCATATATATATATATATATATATATATATATATATATATATATATATATAGATATAGATATAGATATACATATACATTTTTTCCTAGTCACATGTCAGCATATGCAGTATATAACTGAAAAATGCAATCGTACTTTAGCAAGATCAGTATGTCTTCTGTGCAGATAAATCCAAAGCAATAGCAGACTTCATCTGTGGTGTCTACATACATGAGTCTCCTCACCCTAAGGTTCCTCAGCTTCACAGTTTCCTTTTATAGTGTAGATTCAAATCAGTAATCACTGGAACACTGTGAAGGTGGATATGAGGTGTGAACTCAGAATTGCTGAATCCCAAATGTTTGGCTCAGTACAGCAGATCTAAACATAGTGTAGGCACTCGCTCAGTGTTTCTTGCTAATGGATTGCAACAGTCAATGATTACTCTCAAGGAGAAGGAAAACACAGGAGCATTTCAGACTCCCTTACCTCCAGTGGTTGTGTCAGCCAGGATAGGTTCATAGGTGCATAGGTAGGTACTAGGCTATTGGCCCTAGGGCCTATATAAGCCTAGCCAAGAAAATTATTTTCCTGTGCCCCTGTCGAGAAGAGCCACAGAAGTGATCCCTGGGGTGAATTTCCCATTTCCCATCCAATCATCAAGATTTTTCTTGAAGAGTGCTAATGAGAAGCTCTGTTTGACATAGATAGGTAGTCTGTTCCAGAGTATGGGAAGTCTCTGGGACAGGAATCTATCCCTCCAGCATGTTCTGTTTATTGTGGTGACAAGGTTTCAGTCCCTAGAGCATGTAGCTCGGAGGGATTGGGATTTCTTTAAGTGGAGCATGTCCAACAGCTCTGGGTTTGACATAGTTTTGTATGTTAGGTAGAGATCGCCCCTGAGTAGGTGATATGCGATGGAGTAAAGCTGTAGTTTTTTGAGACGGTCTGCGTACGGCATCTGTTTGACGCCAGTAATCCTCTTTGTGAGGTATTTCTGTCGTCTTTCCAGTTGTTGTAGATGTCTTGTGAGGTACATACCAAAAGGGGCATTGTACTCTATAATGGGTCTAATGAGTAATGAGTAGAGGGGAACAATGACCTCTTTTTTTCTGGATGAGAATCCTTTTGTGATGAGATGAGCCATGTAGAAGGATTTCCTGACCACTGTGGCGACGTGATTATCAAAGGAGAGACTACTGTCCACCTGTGTCCCAAGGTCTCTTATCACATTTTCGGCATTAAGTAGACTACCAGCTATGTGGTAGTTCATGGGTACAGAGTTTTTACCAAAGGGGATGACAATACACTTTTTGACATTGAGCTTCAGGCCATGGCTTTGACACCAGGTATCTGTCTCAGTGAGGCCCTTTTGTAGTTTGTCCACATCATTAGGAGTTTCGATTATGGCTTCTAGTTTGCAGTCATCTGCATACTTTGTTAGTCAAAGACCTTCTGTGTTAGTCTGCACTTCAGAGAAGTAGATACCAAACAGGAGAGGACACAAGACTGAACCCTGTGGTACTCCACTTGTCACTGGTCTGAAGTCGGATTTGGAATCCGTTACTTTCACAGTGTGGGTTCTGTCCATGAGCCAGTTGGCAACCCATCTTGTGACATAGGGATTTATACCTAGTTTAGTGAGCTTATCTATAATTCCAGAGTGGGGGATGGTGTCAAAAGCCTTGGCGAGATCTAGATAAGCTGTGTGAACCATTTTACCCTCATCTATGGCTTTGGTGACTATTTCAAAGAAGTCAATCAGGTTTAGGAGACATGACCTGCATTTTACAAATCCAAACTGTGTAGGGTCCAGAGTTTGGAGATTACCATTGTCTTTGTTTATGAGTTCCACGATGATAGGTTCCATGGCCTTGCAGACCAGGCTCGTCAGGCTAATGGGGCGGTAGTTCCCGGGGTCCATCGTGGCTCCCCCTTTGTGGAGTGGGATAACCATTGCGGTGCGCCATTCAGTGGGTACAAAGCCTGAGGTGAGGCTATGATTGAACATGGTACTTAGGTAAGGTGCCAGTTCATTCTGTAGTTCGTGTAGAACGCAGCCTGGGATATTGTCAGGTCCCATGGATGCTGTCTTCTTGGCTTTGGAGCGTGTGCTTTTTACCTGTGCAGCCGTGATTATAGGAACTTTGCATCTTCCAGTATAGAGATGGGCCCTCTAGGGGGTGAGAGGGGGTGAAGTTAGCACTGAACCTATCTGCTAGGATGTTGGCAATATCAGTTGGTTCTGTATATTTAGTGTCATTGTGCTGTAACTCAGAGCAGATCTGAGTGTTCCCATTGAGATTCTTGACATAGCTATAGAATGCTTTGTGGTTGTCTTTAGAGTCAGTGGCAATTTTGTTTTCATAACTAGCTTTGGAGGATTTTATGAGGGATCTCAGCTTCTTCCTGAGGTTGACCAGGGAGTTCCTCCAGTCATGGGATTTTACTCATTTTTGCAACAGGTTATTTCTTCTGTTGTAGAGTTTGTTTATGGCAGAGGACCACCAGATTCACTTACAAAGTATAGAAGCAATAGTATCCAGGTTGTAAATGGAAGTGAGCAGCACACATTTCTTAGTTTCTTCCCACTAATATCCACAATCCTCTGCCTTTGTTGCAAACTGTATATTATTATTATTTGATATTCTCATACATTTTAAGGAAAATAATATAAAAGGCCTTAAGGACTACATGTCCCAGATTACTGCTCAGATAAAAGAATAATGAACACTATACAGAGATAAGACAGAGCAGCATTTCCACAAACAATAGTAATAAATGGTTTTGTGATCACTCATTGCTGAAATTAATAAATGTACAAAGAACTCAGAGGTGTACAAGTGCCATATGTCTTTTTAATACTTATTGATGATTTTGGACTTGCTTGTATGCTCAATGATTTTCATGCTTTACTGCAAAGTTGTTTCTGTGGCAAAGAGGGATAAGACACCCTTACTGTATTATGAAGGTTCATTGCTGTGAGAGTTTAAATCCAGACTTGTATAAAAATCTTTCATGTGTACTAACATATGTTTTGTAGTAGTTTTATTTTATAGATTTTTTTCTTTTTCCTTTTTTTTAATACCACTATTTGCACATCACATAGCTTAGCACAAACATGGGAAAAGGATAAACCAGTACATCCACTGCACCTGTGAATTACTTGTGTGTAGCACATCTGCTAAACATGCTGATCCACACAGCATATACTATATGTAGATCATGGTTCAAGTCTCACTTTTGTCTTTTAAGGATGAAACCTAATAAACACTGCTCACAAGTCTAAAACAAGTTTAGTTTTAGTTGTCTCATCTGTGCAACACTTCCATTCTCAAAAACTTGGACTAATGGCCCACACAAGAAACAGACAGAACACCTGCAGACAAGATGCAGACATTCTTGATTTCAAGAAGGATACCTTGATGTATCTTTTTTTTAGCGATGTTACTCAGCAGTTAGTAATGTTCCCCAACACCTGCAGGTCTAGACACCTGCAGAGAGGAAGCAGACAGTAGACAATTTCAAAATGTATACATTCTATCAAGTATGTTGGGCACCAAGCAAATACTCTAAGAAGCGTTGTACAGTGGTTAACACACAGAAGTTAATAATGAATAGGAAAATATACAACTGTCATTTAACAATCCTGTGGTGGCAGGTGTAAGTGTAGGGCTGTAATACAGATAGTTCTGGATTCTAATACATGAAATTCCAAATATTTTTACTGTTGGTCTATTTCCCTTTAAATTAAATATCATGTAAAAAATTTTAACAGAAATATAAATAATAAGTATGCATAGCAGTGGAGCTCATATGAATTATATGTATGACTGAGGGTATATTGACTATGTTTCTGTAATTATTATTGAGCCTTGGATGGCCTTCATACTGCAATAAGACTCATACACACATGAATGTATAAAACAGGACTTTGTCACTTTGTCAGGTTACACACATACATGGTTAACCACTCATTCTGTAATGTGTATTTGTATATAATTCATGAGTATGTATTTGAAGCATTTCTTCAGTGACAAAGATGGAAAATCACTGCTGGGAATGAAAATGGTTTGACTTTTATGTGTAGGTTTGAATCCCACATTTTTAAAATCAATTTTATCAGTGTATAAAGCCAAACCAAAAATGTGTCAGATCATGAAATTTATGCCCCCAGTACATGCCTGTAAAACTAAATCACCTAATAGTTACAGAAGCAAACAACCCTCAAACTAATGTCAAGTGTCATATTAACCTTCCAATTTTCAAAACTTCTTTCCTCTCAGTTTGGCACTGTTGCTCTCTGCTTAACATCAGGCAAACATGGTTAGGATTGGTGTTTGGGTTTTTGCACTACTAGTAAATGCATTAACAGGCATTGGTAAGAAATCATTCTTAGCTATAGTTGTTCTCCTTGGTTGGACATGTCTGGTGGGAAAAGGGAAGATGCCTTATTTAGGGTACAGAGGTGGGGTGTTGAGGAATCAAGACTCTTCACTGGACTCCTTATAAAGTGCCACAGTCAAAGACTTTTGCAGGGGGACAATATCAGCTCCCAGTACAAGTCTGAGGCTTGGAATAGTCTGGCCAAGGCTGTCTGCAGTACAACTGGCATTCCATGAACTGGAGAACAGTGCAGGCATCAGTTTAATGGATTGAAAGGCACAAGAGGGATACACTCAAACAGTGGGTGGATGAGCTCAGGACAGCTGAAATCCCACAGTCATGTAAGAGAATTTATAATAGAAGGCTGTATGTAGGCAAGACTGGCATACATAATGCTGTTCTCTTGTTGTCTTCTCTTTATTCCACAGCCAATGCAGAGCTTATGGTGAACAAAGAGGCCCATGTTGATCACCTAGACTGATTGAGGGAATCAAGGGGTGTGTATGCAGCACAATGGAAGTCTTTTTTTAAACTTTTAAATGTATTTGTTTTCTATACAGTTGTAGCAAAGTAAGCATGCATATCCTAACTGTAAAAGCAAGCATGCATACTTCAAGTCTGTAGCACAAGCTAACTGAAGGAGTCAAGCCTAAGACATGAGTCAGATATTGTGGGTTCATTTTCCAGAAGTAACAAATATAAAATAGTAAAATCCTTTATAAATATTAGATAAATTAATTTCTACACAAGTGGCATAAATGCCCCATTGTTAGCTTATATAATTGGATCAAGCATATGCACATTATATGCACACTGCAAGGATTACTTTGAGCAATCCTTACTTATAGTCTGTAGTTGTTAAGAAGTATATTTAAATGTAAAAGTTCAGATAAAATGCATTATTATTGTGATAATGCATTATATATCACATATGAGGTTACTAATTTTATCTATTTTTTTCTCTCTCCCCATCCCTTATCTCCCTCTCTCTCTCTCTTTTTTGCCTGTGTGTTGTCAAAAATTTTCATGTCATCCATCTCTGACAAATCACAAAATTCTGAATAACATAGGGAGGTATGCCAACCCCAGTGGCTCAGCCTACTCCCGCTTCACTGACTCCAGCACTTATGCCCAGCACATCTCTGACACAAGCTGACAGTACTGCCTCTGCTGCCCCTGCACTATCTGTGCCCTCAGGTAACACTACCCTAGCAGCTAGTGCTGTGGTAACCTCCAGGAGTGCTGACAGAAGCAGGGATTTTAAAAAATAGAATCACACATAAGCAAAAAAATAAATAAATAAAACAGCAATGGAATCCTTAACTTTTTGTCCTCTGTGTTTGTGTGGAGTTTGGTATCATGCACCAATGCCAAACAATGGAGAATGGCTCTTCAATGTTGCAGTTACTGCCGCACAATGCCACTTAAACAGGCTGTGCTAAGATAACACACAGTGCATGCATTAGAGTAAAGAACTATTTCATTGCACTATACTTGCATATGTAAAACTGTTACATACACCTGGATTTGAACCCTATATCATTTGGGCTCCAAAAAAAATGTGTTAGTACATTTACATCTACTGCCACAGAGTCAGCTAAGCAGCAAGTGTGTTTCTTATGCTCAGTATTCAGAATTCTCATAATATTATCAATGAGGCTCACATTTAATCAGCTCTTAACTATGCACAGACAGGGAAAGCATTAGAAATGTGCATCTTGCATGTGCAAACACTTCACCTTTGATTGTGCAAACCAGTTGCTTGGCGGTGCTGTATGGAAAGTGTACATTAGCATATATTACTTATGTTTACTGTTCATTCAGTCTTCATCGGATGAAAGTACATGTAAAAACAGAAAGGGAAGGCACTTTTTAAGGAAATAAGACATATTTACACTGCAGCCATCTGTTACTCCACCCATGCACTTCAAACTTGGTCTCTCAGTACTTGTTCACAAATATATCAACTATACTATAGAAATAAACAATACTTTCTTATACATCATGCACTTCTTTATAATGACAATGCACATTCAGATTTTCCAGTATTTGTAGTGATGTAGACATCTGTTTGCATAATTTGTAAAGATGATTCTTAAAGTATATCTGCACATTGGTAACACAACAAAAAATACTACACATTGCACTCTCATCAATCTGGTAACATGCAGAACTTTAATGTCTGGACAGTTGTACTTGGTTAGCTATTCATTTCAGACAGGCCTCCCAACATCTTCTCTCAAACATCCAATGATGATGTCATCTACTATAAATTGTCCTGCATTCTTGTAAAAATCAAATTTGTGCCACTTGCATTAAGTACTGAATTTTCTAGTCTACGTAATTTGATAAGTAGGGGTTCTAATATCACTGCACTCAAGTCATGTGTATGTGTGTGTCTGACTAGTCAGAACAGAATAGCTGTATGTCCTCCAGTCATTAATATAATCCCATGGAGTACCGATTTTCTGACAGTTGGACTTGCCGACACATCCATTTCATGCAGGCCTTCCAGCATCTTCTATCAAGCATCCACTGATGATATAATCAAGTATAAATTGTCCTGCAGCATTGCAAGTGTCAAACTTGTATCATGGTGCTTGCATTAAGTATTCAGCTTTCTAGTCCTTGTACTTACTTAGGTAGGGGTTTTAATCTCATTGTAGTCATCTGGTGTATATGTGTCTGTCTAGTCAGAAGAGCATAATTGTGTATTCTACAGGCATTCAATAGTCAATATAATATTTTATATATATAGTATAGTCAATTTCTTTGAATGTTCCCTCTTAATTAAAGAATGTGTGCCCTTTGATTTACAAAACCTTTTGAAATGATTCCGCTTATTGCATTTGTGGCATTGCTGACCAAAAGCCAAAAACATTTCCCTTTTAGATTCATGATTTCCACCACAATTACAACAGTTGACAATGAAACAAGGTTGGAGCCCATGCTTTGAGTTTCCTGACTCACCGTTATCCTAAACTGAGACTGTACAAATTCTGGAACTTGATGGAAGGCTCTGGGGTCTACCTGTGAGTGCTGTAGAGGCTACAGTTGCTACCATGTGCTTGGATCTGTTTATTTTAACCAAGCGCTGCATACTATCAACATGAGCTCTAGAAGTTACTGGAAGCATGCAGCTCTCATTTGTAAGCATATTTGTGTGCTTGTCTGTGAGGTCATATATCTGACAAATCTCAATGGCCTTATTCAAAGTTAAATCACTGTCACAAAGCAAAATCTTTCTCACAGCATCATTTTAATACCACATACAAGTCTGTCTTTTATCAGCTCATCCCTTAAATCACCAAACCTGCATGTTGTAACATTATTTATCAAGTCTGTTATATATGCTGCAAAAGTTTCACCAGGCTTTTGATCCTTTGTGTAAAATAAGTGCCTTTCCATTATAATGTTTGTCTGGGGTTACACATTTCTCTAAATTTACATTCAGATTCCTTTCTTGATTCAGCCGGTACAACAATATGATGGTTTTCCTCCTCTCCTGCAAAGATAGCAGGTGCATACGCAAATGAATGTCCCCTTTCAATGGCTTCTGACCAGCTAAATTAAGTAGAATAAATGCCTTTGTATGGTCATCTTTATCAGAAAATGCAGCCTATATGAAAATGTTGTACTCTTGCTCGAACACTCTCCGATTCTCTGCAATATTATTGTCAAACACAAGTGCACTGGGTTTTCGACATCCATCTGCTATGCCAAAAAGTATGCACAAACACACTGAAAAATACGGCCTTTGTAATTATGCATGAACAAGCTGGCTATAAGTGCTTGTAATAACATCCAAATGTACTATAAACTCTTTGAAATGCTTTACTTTGTGAAATATGCTCTGTAATGGCTGCATCTTGCAAAATAACTTTACAGTAATAATGCACAAACATGCAAATATTTTGTACACTTCTGATAACTTGGATATCTTTAATTAATGTGAAAAATATGTGCTTAACAAAATATGTGGTCGTTCCCTTTTATTTTATTTGTTTAATGCAATTTGGGCCTTATTTCATACATTTTCCATAGAAATTTAAATATTTTTATCAATATCAGAGATATTGGTTTATCTAAATATCATTTAGAACATTCTCTATGCTTCATTTCATATTTGCAAATAAGAAATTATTTGAGCAAGTTTTAACATCTGAAATTCATTTCTGACCTCTTTTCTTAATTATATGTGCAGCAGGGATCACCCAGTCCTCTATATTCCTCCAATACCAACCAGGTGCCTCTTAGACTTAAATTGGAGAAACTGGAACTCGTTCTGGCAGCAAATAATTTCAGCCATGCCATTTCCGACATCATGCCCTTTTAGATATGCTTCTACTGACACCATGTTGCTCGTCCTTCTTTAACATAGAAGACGAACAGGCGGGGTAGTTTTTTTAGATGCTTTATTACATAGAAACACATCAGGATGGATAGCAGCACCATAAAATATAAACAAACTGATTAACAGATAATATGTCCTTTATCATGGCTTAACTGCAGAGTGGTTTGCCACTGTTTCATGGTCGCTATAATGTAATCAATCAGGATAGGGTATATCTTATACATTTTAAGCACTCTATTATCCATGAATGTGGGATACTGTCAAATGCTTTTTTATAGTCTGTTCATACCATACTTAGATTCTTCTCTTTTTTCGAGTTCTCCATTATGACTTTATTTAACATCAAATGATTCTTTGTTACATATGACTTTCTTTTATTTCCTTTTGTCCTATTACTATGACTGAGTTTTTTTTAAATTACTATAAAGTCTTTCAGCATCAATTCCAGTGTATAGTTTATACGTTGTCAGAAGGCAAGTTATTGGTCTATAGTGTTTTTGGATAGCTTGCAGGTTAACTCTTAAGTGGGAGTATTGTTTTTTTCCTGTTGTTAGCCAGGCTGGTGTCTGTTCAGGATGTGCATAGAAATAGTTCTTACTCATGGCTAAATCTTCTTGTAAATATGTTAATGCTTTTAACCAGAAGTTAGGTCCTGCATCTGGGCCTGGGGTTTTCCAATAAGGATATTTTCTTAACTTTGTTATTTGTGGCTGTTACTTCATCACATTTCATATCCTGTACCTTTCAACTTCTTATTATTTCTTTTACATCTTCTATCCATTTAGCATCTTTGTTGTGTTTCACAGGGTCTTCATAAATATTTCCCCCAAATACATCTTTTTCTTTTTTTTAGTGGTGTTTTGATTCATTTTGCCTTGTATCTCAATTCTCTATAAAACATTTTTAGGTCATCAATAAATTGCTTATGTTGTACTTTTCCTTTATATTTATCTGAATATCTTCTAAGTTTTTCTGCCTGTGCTATTTTCAGTTTATTATCTGCAATAGTGCACAATAGATCCTGATCTGTTCTGATACTGTGCATTCCTTTTATCACATTTATCTTTCTGAGTAATTTTGTTGATCTGTTCCCTCTTCTATACTCTTCTAACAGTGACACGTCTTGTCTTAATTGCTTTATAGTTTTCTCTGTTTGATACTTCCATGATGGCATTTGATTTCTCCCCTTCCTTTCCCTTACTACCCTGTATTTTTGTGGTAAGACTTTATCTGTTATTAATTTAGCTGAACAGTAATATATCCTATTTACTTCTGTTATATTGCATTAATTTCTGTGGACAGTCCTACTTACTGTGTTCATCTGTTTTATCAAACTTCTATTTTTTTGGGTTTGATTGACTTTCTATAATCTTTTTCTTTCATTGATCTTAATATGTCTGCCAGTCTGTATTAAATTGCACATTTCTTCTCTTAGATCATTTTCCTCTAAACTGAAGACGCATTTTTTGTTCTCCATTTCCTGTGGGCATTCCATAGGTAGATCTACATAATCTTTCTGTGCCACATTCTCTTCGGTTTCATCCTGTGCCATCCATCACTCTTTCATATGGGTACTCATTGGCCTATAACCCCAAAACATTGGTTGCATCAGAGTTGCCACAGTTTCCTTTTCCTCCCTTTGCTATGCAACTCCAACTGGACATTTGCACTGGTTTTCTATGGAAGGCTCCAAAGTATCTTCATTTGGCAACTGTTCAGATGTTTCCTGCTCCACTGGTTTCACCTTAATTTGGGGATCCATTGCTCTATCCTGGTGTGATGTTTTCTGAGTTAGATTTTCTACACTAAATCCTTCACTTCATAGGTGATTCATGACATCCTTTTCTATTTCTTTAACTTCCCATTGCTAATCCTCTTTTCTGTTTTTTTGTCTTTGTTTTCTTATTTCTTTTTGTATTTTAAAAATTTCCCTATATTTTTCTTCAAATATCTTTCGTGCTACTTTTTTGTTTTTATTGCTTTTACTTTCTCCTTTGCATAAATATTACACCATATTAAATCTATTTTTCTTTCCCATGTCCATATTTCATCTTTAGATATCTCCTGATCCTCCTGTTCTCCTTTCTTTGGGGGCTTGTTATTCCATCATGTGGTGATGTAACTTGTGTTAAACTTTGTACACCAAATCCTTCACTTTGCAAGTGTTCCATAACTTCAGCTTCTATTTTATAACTTCTAATTTACTAATGTTCTGTTCTACATTCCCTCTTTGTGATCTTATTTCTTTATTATTAAATTTTCCAAATCTGGATGCCTTTACCTGTATTTCTCTTCAAATACCTTTGGGGCTGCTTTTTTTGTGTTGATTAATTTTACTTTCTCATTTGCATAAATATTGCAGCAGATCAGATCTGTCTTTGTTTCCCAAGTCCATATTTGTTTTTTATACCTTTTAAAAGAATCTAGATTTTGTTCTTTATAGTTTTGCACTTACTCAGTTGCTTCTTTTTCCAAATGGACCAAGCTTTCCTGGTCTATATAATGCTTTTCATAAATCTGTTGTATTAATGAACACAATTTTTTATTTGAAGCTTCTGACAGTTTTTTCTTGTGTAAGTATTATTCTTTCCTCTAATTTCTCTCTTAATCTTTTTGTATATCTTCTGTCTTGAAATTCTGGGCATCTTGCATAATAGTAACTACATAATTTCTTTCTTATCCTCAATAGTCCTCTCTATCATCTTGTGAATTTTCTTTGGCCTATTAGTTTTTGAGAATTTTGTAGACTGTTACTTCCTTCTACAATGGGGGGGGGGGCATCCTCCCCCTGGGCCTGGCCTGGCCCCATTGCAGGAATGTTTCCATGTCTTGCAGATTTTACTCTGTCAGTTTTCCAGTCCTGGTACCAGTACACCTACTAGAATTTGGCACTTTTTTTATCCTGGGACTTGTGCACCTAGCTATCTTTTTTTTTTTTTTTAACCACCTTCTGTCCATGATGTATGCTATATAAATACAGTCCATGTATCAGTGTCATGTTGGTGAGATTTTGTAAAAAACAAGGTCCACCTCATGAAAGTACCCACAAAGACTTAAGGATGAATTCAATTTCAGCAATACTACTGTCTTTTGCTTGCTGATTTAAAATCTCTTCATTCAGACATTTATCATCTCTCCATATGGGCCCTTACTGTCTCTCCATTTGCACCGTTATCATCTCTCCATTCTCAGCTGGGAGAGTTTCTCAATGATACTTCAGTGGGGGATTGTGTCAAAAACCTTGGCCAGGTCAAGATGGGAGGTATGCACTATCTTACATTCATCCAGGTCTTTGCTGACTTTCTTGAAGAATTTTACTAGGTTTAATAAGCACAATCTGCCCTTTTCAAAGCCAAATTGGTTTGGGTCTAGAGTTTGAAGGTCATCTATGTCCTTTTTGAAAATGTCCATGATGATTCTTTTCATGGCCTTTTAAGTAATGTATAATGTTATATGTATACATTAGTATACTTATGAACTTATTTAACTATATTATGACATTTTGGACTTATTTAGAATTGATTTTATTTCTATATTTGATTTTATTTTTGTTTGGTTTAAGATGTTAAAGATTTAAATTAATTAATTGTTTTCAAGTCATGATTGGTTTTAAACAAGGGGTGTGTGCGCATGCAAATTGTACAAATATAGCTGCTTTAGACAAGTTCTTTTACTCTGATGATGCCTGACCATTTATACAGGTGAAAGCACTTAGTGACATTATTCTTTGTTGTCCTTACTTGTTGCTCGTTTTACAGTGTTTGGTCCATTAAAGTTTCAAGTTCTCTTGGAGCTGGGTTGGTTTTCATTTGCAAGTTAAGTCTTCTAAGTTTTTCTGCCTGTGCTATTTTCAGTTTATTATTTGCAATAGTGCACAATAGATCCTGATCTGTTCTGATACTGTGCATTCCTTTTATCACATTTATCTTTCTGAGCAATTTTGTTGTTCCCTCTTCTATACTCTTCTAACAGTGACACTTCTTGTCTTAATTGCTTTATAGTTTTCTCTGTTTGATACTTCCATGATGGCATTCAATTTCTCCCCTTCCTTTCCCTTACTACCCTGTATTTTTGTGGTAAGACTTTATCTGTTATTACTTTAGCTGAACAGTAATATATCCTATTTACTTCTGTTATATTGCATGCATTTCTGTGGACAGTCCTACTTACTGTATTCATCTGTTTTATCAAATGTCTAATTTTTTGGGTTTGATTGACTTTCTATTGATCTTAATATGTCTGCCCGTCTGTATTAAATCGCACATTTCTTCTCTTAGATCATTTTCCTCTGAACTGAAGATATATTCTTTGTTCTCCATTTCATGTGGGCATTCCACAGGTAGTTCTACATAATCTTTCTGTGTCACATTCTCTTCGGTTTCATCCTGTGCCATCCATTGCTCTTTCATATGGGTACTCACTGGCCTATAACCCCACAACAATGGCTGCATCAGAGTTGCCACAGTTTCCTTTTCCTCCCTTTGCTGTGCAACTTCAACTGGACATTTGCACTGGTTTCCTATGGGAGGTGCCAAAGTATCTTCATCTGGTATCTGTTCAGATGTTTCCCACTCCACTGGTTTCACATTAATTTGGGGATCCATTGCTCTATCCTGGTGTGATGTTTTCTGAGTTCGATTTTCTCTACTAAATCCTTCACTTCACAGGTAATTCATGACATCAGTTTCTATTTCTTTAACTTCTCCATTACTAATCTACTTTTCTGTTTTTTCTCTTTGTTTTCTTATTTTTTTATATTGTAAAATGTTACCTATATTTTTCTTCAAATATCTTTGATGCTTCTTTTTTTGTTTTGATTGTTCTTACTTTCTCCTTTGCATAAATATTACACCATATTAAATTTCTTTTTCTTTCCCATGTCCATATTTCTTATTTAGATATCTCCTGATCCTCCTGTTCTCCTTTCTTTGGGGGGCTTGTTATTCCATCATGTGGTGATGTAACTTGTGTTAAACTTTGTACACTAAATCCTTCACTTTGTAAGTGTTCCACAACTTCAGCTTCTATTTTATAACTTCTAATTTACTAATGTTCTGTTCTACATTTCCCCTTTGTGATCTTATATTTTTATTACAAAATTTTCCAGATCCGGATGCCTTTACCTGTATTTCTCTTCAAATACATTTGGGGCTGCTTTTTTGTATTGATTAATTTTACTTTGTCATTTGCATAAATATTGCAGCAGATCAGATCTCTCTTTCTTTCCCATGTCCGTATTTCTTTTTTATACCTTTGAAAAGAATCTAGATTTTGTTCTTTATATTTTTGCACTTACTCAGTTGTTTCTTTTTCCAAATGGACCAAGGTTTCTTGCTCTATATAATGTGTTTCATAAATCTGTTGTATTAATGAACACCAATTTTTATTTGAAGCTTCTGACAGTTTTTTCTTGTGGAAGTATTTTTCTTTCCTCTAATTTCTCTCTTAATCTTTTTGTAGATATTCTGTCTGGAAATTCTGGGCCTCTTGCATAACAGTAACAATACATCATTTCTTTCTTATCCTCAATAATCCAATCTATCATCTTGTGGCTTTTCTTTGGCCTATTAGTTTTTGAGACTTTTGTAGACTGTTGCTTCCTTCTACAATGGGGGGAGGGAGACATTCTCCCCCTGGTCCTGGACTATCTCCATTGCAGGAATATTTCCATGTCTGCAGATTCTACGCTGTCATTTTTCCAGTCCTGGTACCAGTACACCTACTAGGATTGGGCACTTTTTTATCCTGGGACTTGTGCACCCAGCTATCTTTTTTTTTATTTTTAACCTTCTTCTGTCTATGATATATGCTATATAAATACAGTCCATGTATCCATGTCATGTTGGTGAGATTTTGTAAAAAACAAGGTCCATCTCAAGAAGGTACTCACCAAGACTTGAGGATGAATTCAATTTCAGCAATACTACTGTCTTTTGCTTGCTGACTTATAATCTCTTCATTCAGACATTTATCATCTCTCCATATGGGCCCTTATTGTCTCTCCATTTGGACCCTTATCATCTCTCCATTCTCAGCTGAGAGAGTTTCTCAATGATACTTCAGTGGAGGATTGTGTCAAAAGCCTTGGTCAGGTCAAGATGGGAGGTATGGACTACCTTACCTTCATTCAGGTCTTTGGTGACTTTCTTGAAGAATTTTACTAGGTTTAATAAGCACAATCTGACC
This sequence comes from Protopterus annectens, assembly GCF_019279795.1. Classification (NCBI taxonomy): domain Eukaryota; kingdom Metazoa; phylum Chordata; order Ceratodontiformes; family Protopteridae; genus Protopterus; species Protopterus annectens. The sequence continues at coordinate 469,817,328 of NC_056751.1, forward strand.
TTATAAAAGCCAAATTGGTTTGGGTCTAGAGTTTGAAGGTCTTCTATGTCCTTTTTGAAATGTCCATGATGTTTCTTTTCATGGCCTTGGAGATAAGAGTGGTTAGACTTATAAGTCTGTAGTTCCCAGTATTGGTTGATGCCCCCCCCCCCCCAACACTTTTGCAAGGTGATTACTATTGTTGTTTTTCATTCTGCTGGAACAAAAGCAGTTCTCAGGCTATGGTTAAAGAGAACACTAAGGGGGTCTGCTACGTCCTGCTTTAGATTGCTTAGATTGCTTAGTAAGCAACCTGGGATGTTATGTGGTACCATTAAAGTCATGTTTTTAGCCTTGGAGAGTACAGATATTACCTGATCTCTAGAAATACTTGGCAGAGGACTGTAGTCAGTTATGCTTTGGGGTATGACCTGTTAGTCCAGAGGGGGTGAAATTTGGGCCATATCTGTCAACTAGCTCACTGGCAATTTCCTCCAGCTTCATATTTAGACTCCTAGCATTAAGCAGCAGAACCTTGAATTTGCTTCCAGTGGAGTTTTTTTACATCTGAATTATTGCTGCTTTGACATTACCTGAAAAAGACACTATGGGGGAGGCAAGCACTTTTGCCAGTATCTGACTGCCTAGATGACACATATGCAGACCATCTCTGGCAAAGCAGCACGGCCTGTCAACCATTTCATTCCAGGCTGAGAGAGATACTGGATCCCCCTGCACTGACACTAGAAGCTAAGCCAATTGCTGATGTTGATAATTTCTTGTTTATATTGCGGCATCATCCTGGGTGATGGTATATATACATTCACTGTGCAGTCCATGCGGTATCATTTTGATATGTGATTAGTCTTCATTCTGCAAATATCTTTATTGACATGCCCTCATCTGCTGTATATTACCATGTTTCACTTGTCCTTTTTACCTGTACTCATTCCTACAATTCATCTGTGTGTTCCTATTCAGTACACACACCTCCCCTGTTTATTTACAATGCAGTCTATGTACCCTTACTGATTATTTACATCATTTTTGTTTGGTGACCCTGAAACAGGTTTTCACACAACTCTGCACTGTATACACTGTCATGTAAGGTGTTGGAATTATATGCATTGCTTTATTAATAACCCTAGTAATCATTGTGGCATTTTGTGCAAACACACAGACCTAGTTTGCCCATAGGTAAAGAGGTTTACATGTCTACTGCTGCCTGTGTTGCTTTACATACTTTTCTGGCTGGCCACACTGTTGCCAGCCACAAAACCATGTTTGTTTCTGTTTAAACATGGTATACGGCATGCATATGCAATTAGCACTGTTGATCACTGCGCAAACACATAAATTCTGTCTAGGCTTTGCGCTAAGCCTACACAGAGTTTATTGAATTCCCACATGATTCTTTTTTCTACTACCCTATGTGATGTTTATTTTTTTAAACCACTGTGATAAAATGAAAGAGCAAATCAAATTGTAGTTATTTATTTAGATATTTGAAAATCAGGTAAGTGCACTGCTCCAAAGTATGCTTTTCAGGCACAACCTGAGCCAGAAGGCAATGACAGACATCATTTATAAAAGTTGGATACAGCAACATGGAAGCAGACATTATTTATGAAGTTGAGCCATATCTCAGAAGAAACAGTACCTGCAAGGCTGTATGGGGCTGTAACTTATATCAGTGGTGACATAACTGATCATTGGACACAGTTTATTAAGATGGTCTCTTTTGTGAAGGACATAAAATTACCCGATGAAACCTAATTTAAAAATACTTTAAAAGTTTGTCATTGATTGGAAATATTACAGTTGTGGCTTTGTTTTTACGTTTCATGTGTTAATTAAGAAAGTTAGTAGATTTTAAAATCATTGCTCACATTTCTATAAAATTCACAACAGAGTAAAGAGAACTCCTAACATTAAATAAGAAATCCTTACCTTTCCTGCTTTCTACATGAGGCCTTAGTATCTAACAACAATTTTTACTTGTTATAATATGGCAATGTTTGTTAATGTAATGGCTATATCTATTAATTAGTCTTTTGTGTGTCCGAGAGTAGCTGCAGAATTACGTACAATGAGATCATCTCATGGCAGACAACTATTTATTATAGTGTTGTATTTATCTTGTTACTCTATATGGCAAACACTATCTACTTGGGAAACTTGATTTGTTTTTGTCTTTTACTGTGGCTTGATATACTGAAGAGTCCAATGCATGCATGGCAGAGATTTTAGCAACTCATGCTCAACTCAGCCCATGAGACATAGCTCTACTGTGAGTTGCACTGAATGTGACAAGACTCTTGGTAGATGCTGGTGTGCTATGTGACTACAAATAGTGTCTTCTATAAGATGTGCCATTATAAGGATTGCCACAATCATGAGGCTATCCTCTCCTGGGTGTAGACACCACCACAACAGATGCAACTATGGAAGTGCTAACAGGGTGAAAGAGAGATCTTGGTTTTTCACAATGAAGATCGCTATCATCTGTGGATGCAGCTGTGGACCAGCTTCATTTACATACCCTTTAACCTGGATTGTTGAACCTAAGAGGACATGGCTTGTTCCGTTATCCATGATCCAAACAGTATCAAAAACCCACCAAAAACTAGACATGCTCTACAGGAATAAATAATTCCTCACAGCAGCTACCAATATTACCCTGGCCAAAATCTACCTATTGCCCTCACTTTTATATGGGGCCCTAGTTCTAACTAACTTCTTAAGAAGTTTCCTTAAGAAAAAACATGAAAACTGCTATAATGAAATTGCCAAATTTGCCAAAAATGCAACTCCTCTAACTCATCACTGTAAAGCCCTACATTCTCTAAAATAGTTTGAACTCCCCCTCAACCTCCAATATTTACAACTTACTACAGTATACAAAATCATCCACAACCCCCTAGTTCTGCTCTTAGCTCATTAATCAACTTTTATAATCCAAACAAACATTTCAGATCTGGAGACAAACATTTCCTCACAACTTATAAACTAACAAAACCCCAGGCCTAAGTCTTTAGTCCTGCTCTGTGGCAAAACTATGGACCTCTCTTTCTTTAACAATCAAAACAGCTACTAACCTGCATTCTTTTAAAACCTCTGTAAAAGAATACTGCAACAAAGCTTGGATATGCTCCTGTATGAGCCCAGGCTGAGGTACTCTTATACCTTTTTCTACCTCTGCTCTCTCTATCCCCACTACTGACTTATCCTACCCTCACTTCCTGTGCACATACTACCCTGAGATTACACTCATGCCTTTTCCACATCTATTCCTACTATCCCCTCTGTCACACCCTACCCTTCTCTACTCATACTATCCTACACCTTCACCAAAATAATCTGTTACCATACTTCATGACATCTATAATATTAATAATTGTTATGGTAATCATCTATTATGTAAATGATGCTGTATCTTCCTATTATCAGGCTTTCCATATAATTTATTCTTGAACACTATGACTTTATTAGGTCGGTTGAGTTTTTATTCTGACAAACTAACGTGTAGTTTTTCAAATTTTGTGCTTGAATATTATGACTTTTATTATGTCTGTCTAGTTTTTCATTCTGTTAACTATATTTATCTGCTTTTCCCCCAGGCCTCTGCTGAAAATAGGTACCTCATGACCCAGTCGGACATTCCCGGTAAACAAATGCCAAATAAATAAATATATAAACTATTTGATTGAGTCAACAATTACACACTTGGGACATGTACTACCATAGGTCATCACAAGCATGCACCCTGCATCACCCACTCTAACTCTCCCCTGGCCGCAGTGGTAGTAGGCTGTACCTCCATGATGGTCCTGCACATATACTGCATTGCAGCCAATGACAGAACAACCTCAAGGGGAGTTTGGTTACTGTGACTCCAGTGAAAACCATTACCTACCTCCCTGTGAGTACCTCTCTGCCAATGGGTGCTAGTGGTAGATGCTGATAGGTGTCTTCTATGGGACACCAGACTTTTCTGACTGATAAGGCCCCAATTAACCTGTCTTCCTTCTGTTGTGTATCTCTTGGGTATTCATAGGCATAGAGGCTCTATACATGGTCTGTACAGCATGAGTTGCTAAAATTTCTGCCATGTATGCCATACACTTTCCAGTGTACCAAACCTCAGTGCTTAAGAAGTGCTGAGGCTGCATCCTGGTAGACCCACACTCCCAGCACTGCTGCCAGTATAACACACGCACACACGCTCACATACACACACACACACACACACACACACACACACACACACACACACACACACACACACACACACACACACACTTCCACTGACACTGGTCTTCCATGAAGACTTTTATCTTGGCCCCCTCCCCTACACATTCACAGTTCCATGTGTCCAACACCCTCACACTCTGCACCCCCTAACTGTGCCACCTCATCTCTGCCATTATTATCAGAGACTGAAGATCCCACCAAAATCTGAGGGGGGGGTCCCCAATTCCAGAGTTCTGGTGCCAGATAATGAATCACCTTTGAATACGTCACAACAAATATCCTGTGTTTGTATAATCCAGCACAAGAAGTATAAATGAAACTGAGGTTTATAGATACTAACATTATAAAAATAAATAATTTAATTGCATATCTTGTGCAGATGGCTGTGGAGGGAGGACTTTCTGATGTTCCTGTATAGCATAAATTAGATAGCTTTATTAATCTGGATAGTGACTGAAGAGTGCAGTGGGCTTATATGTAGTCTTACATAAAAAAGGTCCACATGCCTTTAGCATCTCTATCAAATCATTTTGTTGGCTGATGGAGTTCTGCCTCAACACCTACCACCTCACTGTGGGATTGTGTGGTGGTGTCACTGCCTTTGAGAGAGGCCAGGGACTCCATCACATCTTTGGGATGTGGTTGACTCTACAGCCCCTACCTGCTGGCCTACTTTACTGTACCAACTTACTTCTGCAGTACATAAAATGTCAGTGGCCCTGCAGTGCAGCATTTCTTAACTGCAGTCATGGTCACAAGCTGTATTAACAGCTACAACCATGTCTTCCAAAGTAAGCCTGTTTAGCAGCATTCAGACCAAAGAGCTATTACCCATGTATAGCACCTTATTCTCTGCATCAGACAGCTTTGGCTTACATGTCAGCTTATTGCCAGACTTCTCAGTGCGTTTCTTTTTCCCCTGTTTTAGGCATTGTACTGTATGTGTGGAAAACAGTGCAATTACCAGTCTTGGTCCGGAGTGGTTCTACAAAGTTATTTCACCACCAGTCTCTCCTTTGTCCTTATAGCATGCTGTTTTTATGCCTGATAGCTATATATCTGTATCCACACTCTTTAATTAATGTGAAGCACAAAACAGTCCCTATTTCTCTGTAACTAGGCAAAGTGACATGACTGTTTTCTCTCAGCATTAGAGTTTTGCAAATGATATGTGTTTATAATATATACAACAGTCACATTTTTGTACTAAAACTGGTATCACAAACCTTGCAAGAAAGTATTTAAACTGTGCTTTGAGTATTCAAAGTATGTGCTGATGTCTGTGTCTCCCATTATGCTTAACAATCCTTCGGCCTACTAACTGCTTTACCTTTACAGTGCCAGTCTCAATGCACCTTCTCAAAACACTTACAAGTAGTGACAAACATATTTGGTATAATGCCAATGCATTCGATAGCACTTAAAAGCAGACACACTTTACAAAATGAACTTATAAATGCAATACTTTTCTTGTACAAGCAGAGCTTTACTTTGGCCTTATTAATTCCTCTGACTTTCAGATGTAGCAGGTTCGGGACTTGCTGCTGTATGTCTTCCTCTGTTGCACAATGGCTCTATTTGTTTGGCATATATCCTCAGAATCACCTGACTGGGTGCAATGATTATGCTAATAACGTCTCAACTCATTATCTTTTCTGAATCACTCATTTTGCGTGATGAGAACACCTGCTAAGCACCCCACTTGATTGTCCTCAATACCATGCACATGCCTGGGCCTCTGTTGGCAGCACTGCACATGAGTGGTCATGGCCATGCGTCCAGAAGGGGAACTTTAATTCCACATGTAATTTATTGTAAATGAAGTCACTGTAATGTCTGCTTTCTAAACAGTGTATACAGTGATACAGAACTGCTGTGTTTCACACCTTAAAAGGTCATTAAGAGCCATACTAATACAGTATCTATATTAGTTTAACCCACAATCCATCAGGCATATGAGATGCCTATCAATGTTTATGGACAAATAGCATATGGTATATGGAATAACTGGAATAGTTTCACCCAAGTAATCACCCTTGTCAGCGTCATCTAATATATGGAGGGGGACAGGGCAATCACCATTGTAGTGACATAAGGAACCACAGTCCTCATCTCTTAGATCAAAAGTAAGTTGAAGTTAAACAGCTGTCAACACCCACGTATTGTAGGCAGGACTTAATGTTAGTTATACTTCTACAACCTGCTGCTGGATACCAGCCAGATGTATTACACAGTGCTCTTTTCCTGACATTGCAGTGAATAGGCAGCTGCACAGGAGGAGACTAGAATCCCTCAGACAGTCCTGGGGTGAGATTACTTGATACAGAATGTACAGCTTTTAATATTAAAAAAAGTGAAGGCTCAGTCTCATATAATATACCTTTCAGAAGTCACTGCCACTTCTGTAATAGCTTCCATAGTTCAAGGGTAACACTATAGCAGATGAATATTATTAATGCATATATGCATGCATCTGGCTCTATAGTTTGACAAGTGGCTCAAGTTATTAAGCTGTGCTTTTATATTATGATGATGCCCGTGGTTCAAGTCCCCTCTTCTCCACTCTGTATTTGGATAATTTTTCATTTGAGTTGTCTGTCTTGCCATTGTAACTACATCAATTACAGCTGGAAATTTTTTTTTGGTGTGGGACATTTGTGTCGCAGACAGTTTTTGTTAGTATACTTGTTTTCTTCATTTATAACTTGTGAGGAAAATATATGCCGGTGAAACATTTTTTATTTGTATATATACATTTCCCTCAGACAGAAATGATGTCAGGCTAGATGACCAAACTGGCCAAGTGGAGGACCTCCTCCAATGATTCACTGAGTCACAACCATGTCCAGTACTGTCTTCACCATCTGAGACAGGGAGCAGTGGTGATGGCACTCAGTGTGACAAGTAATCTCCCACTGTATCATAGCTGGCAGGGACTATAGCTGCAGAACCCCATTCTATCCCCATTCTGGTGTTCCTTCCCTTTGGGTCAGTGCATCCTCACACTTTGGTTGTACAATACTTCCCTCTCCATTGTCTGTTCTCTGTTTGTCTAATGTCTCATTCAGCATTGTGCACCCCTCCATAATTCTGTTACCAAATCTCCTGTCAGTCTTGTGTGTCTGCCCTGGTATTTACCCTAATCCTCTTTCATTTTTCCTACTTCCCTTTCTTACTTCCTAATCTTAACTTATCTTCATTGTATGTAAAATGGACTTCTGTCAGCAAAAAAAAAAAAAAAAAGATTTACTCCACCTTTGTCATCTCTGTCATGCACATTCCTTAGTTGTTAACCATATGTTCTACAATCTGCTTGCTTTCCCTTTCCAATTCTTTCCTTTTATTACATCTCCACACTTTATCATGCTCAAAAAATAGATAAGTGCTACTCACTCATACCCACATGTCTTATAAATCATTTTACTTTCCTGTTCCTACTGAGTGCAGTGAGTTGCAAAGATCACCATCAAGGCACATGTACAACTGACAAGCACTGCCACTGTTCTTCATATAGCAAGAATGCAGGCTGTCATATTTCATACCTTCATGTATTATGTACAACCACTGTCATATACCCCTTACATTGGCCTTTTCTAGTACTGGTCACACCAATGAGTTGAAAGTCATTGAGTGGCAGTTAGCACAGACAAAATCTAATATAACCACATTTCTGTTTCCAAACTGTTATACTGCCACCTATGACCTTGATTAACAACATTAGATCCCAAAGGTGGTAAATTTGATTCTTTCATTCTTCAAGTGTGTAACATACATCTATCTCATGTTTAAGTAAAGGCTTTTGTTTGACTGTTGCTATAGCTAAATATGTAACAGAAGATTGTGAGTTCAAATCCCATAGGGATTGTATGCTTTAGTCTTATTTATTCTTGCACTCTGGAAGTGTGTGACACACCTACTGTGTCTTTCCATGAAATATTTGTGTTTGTCTGATTATTGATGAGGCTCAGCATGTAATTGAAGTGCCTTGGATAATACAGGTGGTTAAGGTTGTGGATGCAAGTCCCACAGGGATTTTTTGTGCTATACTTTCATTCTGCAACTGTATGAAACACAGACATTGTTTATATCCCTGAAGGCTTTTATGTGGTTGCTGCTGTTGCTCTGCATATAAATGAAATGCATTAGACAATGTAGATGATGAAGGTTGTTGGTTCAAGTCCCACAGGATTTTTGTGTAGGCTCACCATTGCCAAATCAGGCATTTATTTCATGACCAGTGCATAACAATAAAGATAAAGTGGTTAGATTCTGAGGATGATCTACCTTCATTTTGTCTCTGTATTTGTACTTTTCTTTCTCCAAACTTATTCTTACCCTCCTTTCCACTCTATGCACTTATGTGCTATTTAATTTTTTTAACTTCAGTTATTTGATCTTTATATGCAACAACATCTGTCCAGCACCCCTGACACCATCTAGGTCAGTTGCACCACCACCAGTGGCTACTACAGCAGTAGTGCATCCAGCTGCCACAGTCACCTCCACTCTTAGGCAGTGCCACTGTCTTTCCTAAGTGTGCCTGATAACTGCTCATCCATTGTCTTCCACATCATTGATTACTTCACCACTTCCCCTCATAGTCTTGTCTCTGTTATATGTTTGTGTGCCAGTGCTGCCTAATTTAAATCTCCTACCTTCAACTTAATTTCTTTACTATCTTTCACAACTTACCATCACTTCTTATGTAACATTGGGTCAAAGCTACATCAGAGCAGAAGTCTCATGACCCTGTAAAGCTGCTACATAACTTCTTTTTCTGGATGCAACTATGTGTGCAAGACCACACACAGAAAGTTTGAAGTTCATGTTTGATAAAAGAGTACTGTTGCTAGTTGTACTTCTTGCAGCCCCAGCATACTCCTACATGCTCTTCCCACAGTCCATGCTGCTGCCACATGCAGGATATTGAATGAGCTACTCACTGCATACATTTGCCTACTGGCATTTACAATAAACAGAGGAGGGCTAGCTGCGATCATGGAAGCAGTGTTTCTGAATACCAGGACAATCAAATATTCAATGAACAACAATTAAAAGTTCTAAGCTTTTTCAATGTATGATATGACATATAGCTGTATCTCTTACTTATGCTACAAACTCAGCCCAGAGATATAAAGACGAATTTTACTATAATTGCAAACTTTCAGCTCTGAGAAGAATTACATTTTAAAAAGCATCAGCCCTTGGTGCACAATGACTGAATTCAATGAATAAACATTTCATTATATGTAACATTTCAGTTGTCACAAACAGGTAAATATGTGATGACACCACATTGCAAAAGCTTTCATTTAATGCACTTTTTAATATGTATTAGTTCTACTTAAGATGGCAACAACTGAGAGAGCAACATTGTAGCTAATCCATTTTCAGACTGTAACTCTGTGAATGAATTTTAATTACTGATGTTTGTTATTACACTTTGAAGGACCAGTAATTTTTCACAGCTGTCATCAGTTTATTTTCTGTTGAGTTCTGTTTAGATTTGCTTCACTTTAGGTCATGTAAAGGGCAAGTATAATATATGTTTAGATAGCTTAGAGATGCAATTATTTACTACAGTGATGGCAAATGTTATTATTAAAAGTGCAACACATTCTGAGTTATTACACTAACACAAAAATATTTCAAAATCCAATAACTAGTATGATTACTATAAGTCTTCAGGTCACAACTAAAGAATTCAGAAATGATACAGAGATTCAAGTCAATGTAAAATGGGTTATCATTTAAGAAGAAATACATAATACAAAAAAAAAACAGATGACATGCATGAAAAGAAAAGTATTATGAACATTTCTGAAAATAATGCTGATAGATGGAAGGAAAAAAATACATACATAGAAGGGTTGTGATGATAAGAGGTTATAACGTTCAATGTAAAAGATTGTCGCTGTGTGACCCTAAGTCCCTTAACCAGACACCACTCCTGGGCTGAGTATGAAAATGGTTGATGGAGATCAGTGCTGTGCTCTACCCTGGAAAACATAAATATGTAGCATATTAGAGTAGAAAATATGAAGCACATGACTGCAAAGAGGTAGATGTGAAAATGACACGGGTTACATACATCAGCCTTATGAAAAGTCATTTGGCTCCTGGAAAGCAAGGCAAGTAGAATCTATTGCCAGTCTGAAGTTAGAGCTCTGCAGTTTGGCATTCTCCTTAAGATGCATCTCTATGGCTTTTATTTTGAGGTTTACCTACTAAGTTTTAGACAAGAAAAATTTGGTAAAGTTGAGGGGACCGTTTTCTTATTAACAATGTCTTTACAGTTATGGATATCTGGAAAGCACAACATAGTTCCTTAATTCAAGAACACTCGTGTCACCCATAGCAGTTAACTTTCCTTGCTGAAGTGTAAGATTTTCTTCTAAACTGCACTTGTTAGGTTCACAGTGTACTGCTTCATCTTCAGGCACAAAGGACAGTCACAGAATTTATGGCCAAGGTCTGGCACAGGTGACGTAGTTTGCTTACATGTATACACATTTCCAAGTCTTTTCTTAACCTTGCATGCTGTTGCTCATTAAGCACTATGGATAAAGTTAGGAAGTTTGAATATCATCAATCAAATGTTTTTAAACACAGTGCTGCAATGAGCAGCAAAACTATTCTATACCTCAGGGGTACCTCTGTCATTGTTCAAAGTGCAACACAATTTGCCTGCAGTATACCTTCCTGCTGCCAGCAACCAAGGTTTGTATACATGTTTTTCTTTAATATCTCACAGAACATTGGCGATTAAGTACTAAACAATGATTGGGCTTCATCTTTTTTTTACATTTCTATTTTGGATCTCATGCCTAGACAGGAACAATTCCCAATAACTAAGATGAGGGAGGCTGAAGGAATTGAAATGAGTGGCAGGTTTCAGGTTTCACTGTCCCCTTATTCTACGCTATACCAGCTCTCTAAAGGTTTTTATCCCCACAGGCTACCATCATTTTCATGTTGTCTTCTACTGCTTTATCAATAGATACATGAGGCAACATGGTGTTTATTCCTCTTTGATGTTTGACTTGGGTAACATCTTTCACAAAGGTGCAACAGCTTTTTATGGGCTAGCCTATAGTCCATTGACATGTTAGTTGTTAAGGAGCTTTAGTTCAAAAAACAAATGTTGCTGTGAGTTTCCCCTTAATATGCTGTGTTGTATGAGCTGGCGGAGCACTTTTTTTTTGGGGGGGGGGGTTGTCCTTTCCTGCACTCTGGTGAGACCATGGAGTTGGTATACATAATGTAGACGGGTGTGGGGGTGGATCCTCCTACACTTGGGGTGTAGTAGGGCTTAAATAATGTTTTGCATTTTTTTGGTATTTTTTTCATGCACCACTTTTGTTATTTAGTTTTCAGTAAATTGTGAGTCAGAAAATGTACTTCATCTGCATGTAAACCACATTTCGGTGTCATTTAATTTAGGCTGAAACTTTAAATGTGCAGGTAGGCATTCTGTCTAGAAAGTAATGTCTGTCAAGTAGTATCTATTCAGAGTATTTTTTCGATGGGTGACAAAGATATCTCATCATTCAGGGTTAGTACTCTTTGCAGGGAGAATATCGCCTTATATGCCATTAAAAAAGAAAGCCTGCAGTTGGAAGACCCTGTTCCAGCTTTCTGCTTGACAGATACTTTCTTCTAGTTACCCATATAGACTGCCTTATTATCAGCAAGAACAGAGTTAATTTATGCTTCATTTCATCATCATGAGAGACATAACATTATTTAAGTAATCTTTAGAAAAAAGACCATCTTAATAGCATTTATTTTACATAGAAAATGGTTGTAGGACTCTCATATTATGCAGAAGTATAAAAAGGTCTCTCCATATTTGCATATTGTTAACATTTATTGTAAAGTCTCTATTCCATCACAGTTAGATGCCCTCATATTTATAAGTTTTTAATGGAGGTATAGATTATGAATCAAAGTATTGGCTGGTCTTTGACAGTTTTTTTCTTACAGACTCCTAGGCCGAAGGTATGGCAAGTTGTTAAGGATGCATTTTGTGTCACATTTCAACATTTGCAGTTAGAAAAACAGTCTTTGCAACCAGTTTATCAATTTGATGGTGTGCTTTATTTTTGAGGACATCAGGAAATGTGGCAAAAGCAAAACCCCAGTCAACAAAAGTTAAACAGTTTACACAAGATTTCTCCAGTAAAACTGAACAGTACTTATAACAGCTGCACATGCTCACATTTTAGTACACAAGCAACGTAACTTCAGAACCAAGTTTGACTCCTCTCCACACAAGCAGGGTAACTCCATATAGCTGCTTTTTCTTTTCCAAATTTACAGGGAACCTTCTAGAATGCTTTCAGGCTTAGTTCTCTCAAAATTTTAGTCCAGATTATAGAAGACTTGCTCTCAGTGTAAGCGACTTAGTACTGTGTAAGCCTGTCCTAATTCTGAAAGACTTGTTCTGAGTGTAAGTGACTTACTTCTATGTAAGGCTTACTAACAAACAGACACCGGGGCAGATTCCAGAAGACCTAATACTCAGTGTAAGTGACTTACTTCTGTGTAAGGCCTACTAACAAACATGATTGCACTGGGGGCCAGATTCCAGAAGACCAACACTCATTGCAAGTGTCTTACATCTGTGTAAGGCCTGCTAACGAATAGGCTTACACCAGGGGCAGATTCCAGATGACCTATGCTCAGTGTAAGTGACTTACTTCTGCTTCCCATTCGGCCTTTTACTAGTCATTTTGGGATTAGTCCTTCTGTTTTGCTCCTGGTGAAAGAAGAAGCACAGTGCATTGATTCCTGACTCTTTCTGGTTGTGAAGGGAGTGTCTGTGCTTGATCTTTCTGAATGGTCTGGTTGCTATTCAAGTTATCTACCAGGAAAAGGCTACAACAAGCCTATAGACCTAACATCATCTGGGACAAGACTGTGGATCATCAAACAGGCTATGGCCTACTTCTCATTTCTTGGGGCTGGTGTTACTGTTTGCTTCTGGTGAGAGAAAAAGCAAAGGAGCATTGTATCCTACAGTGTGAAGCTGTGATGAAACCAGCACTAGCAGTAGTCAGGTAGTAGTCATTCAGGTGACTGCCCTCACTTCATCATTCTAGACAAGCTATTTTTTTCTTTTCAGTAAGCACTACTTGATTTGCTTCTAACTTCAGAATATCTGCCTAAATACTTTATCCATAAATCCTCAGGGTCTACTTATTAGTTTTTCCTCAAGAGTTTTGCACTGTGGTGATAGCCACAAACACCTTGAGATGACACTTTTCCTATAAAACACAATTGAAATTTCACCACTACCTAGTTGCACACAGGAAAACTAGTTTGCAGTGACAAGCATTGCCTCCAGAGCTGCAAACTGAACACTCCTGACATTACTTTATATTCTCACTCCAACTGTCTAATCAATAAAAAAAGGGTCTGTTGCCATGAATGCAAACTTTCCCACTATCTCCATGACTACCTTGATGGATATGGGCATCCTGAGGCAATGCAGAAATTGTTTACTGACAACCAGTTAATTCTCAAACAAACTAATATGGCATGTGAGAGATATATTTACACAATGTCACTGCAGGCAAAGCTTTGACATAAAATCACTCCTAATGTCAATAAAGTTGTCAATAGTACAGATTCTGCACTCATCACACACAATTCAAAGCAGACACATAGACCCACACCCCAAAGACCTTCTAGATAAAATATGTACAACAAACACCCTCAGCAATCCCAGATGCACTCTTTTAAAACAACACCCACATCAACACATACAGCCACATCTCATGGACCCTCTACTTCTAAGCCCATAAGGCAAGCCACCACAGAATCCAACATTCTAATCATTGGAGGCTTAATTGTGAGACAAACTGATATCCCTCTCACCAGGCTGAGTAAGGAGAAAGTCACGGTCAGTTGCTTATCAGAGGCCAAAATCCACCACATTACACATGCACCTAGATCATTGGACCACAAGTTCCAGTATGGCTCAGTCATAGTCCATGTGGGTGCAAATGACCTGAGATGCACCTTCCTAGACTATATGAAGAGAGACATTATGGAGCTCTTAGAATATGTATCCCAAGCTGGTATGAGCCTAGCATTGGTAATAAAGTAACAATGGCGCCACTATCGCAGATGGTACAGCAATACACACACAGTCCTGATACTCACATCACACATATAGATAAATGCATATTTCTGTCAAATGCTCATCAGCACTGAAATAAAAATGATGGGCTTACTATATGCAGATGACTCCACACTTGCTAGGGAGGATGGTCCTGGAAGAAGTTAAGCAAAATTAAGAACACCATCATCACAATAACAATAACACAGGAGGAAAATGTTGGCCTTTACATGTCCATTAACAATACATTTAAATGAAACTTGGGTGACACTTCCACCCAAAGCCCATTTGTAATGAACCGAAATATGGTGTTAACTGTATCAATCTATAAATAGTTATCCTCTCCAACCAAAAAAAGAATTGCTAATCCAACTAAGCTTTTAATATCTTACTATACAAGAAATATTTAAAAATTGACATATGGAAGCCTTCCAGGAAGCTCCTTCTGGGGCATACTTGTCTCTGGATCCTGACAGGGGGACAGGTGCTCTTCATTTAGTGTCAGTGGAGGCTCTGTAGCAGCAACCACCCAGTAGCCAGCTGTGCATGAGCCACTGCAGTTCTTTTCCCCCAGGCCAACAAAATCATGTCAGTGGCCCTATGATGTACCTGGTCATATCTCCTGCTATGTCCCCCGACAGCATTGACATCATTCACTATTTGATTCCAAATTTACATTCTTCCAGACATATCCCCTTGTCCTCTCTCAAGCAGAAAGGCACCATGATGTAGAAAGGCTTGGATGAGCATGTCATTCTCTGAGTCACTAAAGGGGTATTTGTATGGATTGGGACACCTGGGTGCCATAGTCCTAGGTGACATAAACACAAAAAAGGATAATATACACAGATATCATGTAAATAATTGTCCTGCTTAGATACAACACATATTATGAGCTTTTCAATACTACCCACTTTTGAAACAAAATCTTCAGTTATTCAAATATAAAAAAGGGTTATGTGGTTGTAACTTATCACAGTCATACACAAACCAAGGTTTGATCCAAAACAAGGGCTAACAGTAGCAAAGCAAACCTCTGTAAAAAACTTTTTGGTTGTGCCAACACAGAAATGGAACCTGGCTCCCCCACCCCCAAAACAACTGGCAAATGACATTTAGGTACCAAACAAGGAATAAAACATCAGTGAATTGTTATATGTGCTTTCAAACAGATTGTCCCAAAACATGTGTACAGAATTACCACAGAGCAGTCATTTTTATGCAATTGCCAATCACCTCTACCTGTGCCCAGCACGCCCCTAGAGGTGTCTATGGGCCATCCTAGAAGGTTAACACCCCTCTGTCATTGACAATGTAGGAGATTTACACTTCACTGACATAACAAGAACAGTGTAAAGAGAAGCAGTTGTAACAGTGACACTTGTGATGAAAGTTAATGAGGCTGTGCATGTGAGAAAGTAAAATGCCTTGACAAAAATGCCTATCTGAAATTAACACATGTACAAACAATTCAGAAGTGCAGAAGTGCCATATTTTTTCTTAATACCGTGAATGATTTGGGACTTGCTTGTATGCGTAATGAATTTCATTCCTTCTGCAAAGCTGTTTCTGTGGCAAAGAAGGATAAGATACCCTTACTCTGTTTTGTAAATTCATTGTGAGGTTTCGGTTCCCTATTATATGACTGAAGACGCATTCTTTTGAATGCGTCTTGATCGAGCTTGAAAGCACAAAACTGCAAAATACCAAAACAGCATATAAGCAAATTCTTTCCCTGGGAAACAAATCGTTTGGCTGCCTTTGTTATTTTGACTTTTTCATCACTGTAGTGCAATCTCGGAGTTGGCATATTTAATTAGGCGGGTGTGGGAGGTACAGCCCCCCACGTTGAGGGGTGTGGGGGGTGAAGCCCCCCACTTTATGTAATGTTTTAAAGTTTTTTTTTTCTTTTTTTGGAACAGCGATTTTTTTCCCTGGGGAAACAAAATCACTGTACTAAGTGTTCAGGATTGTAAGCTTTCGTTTACATGGGGTTGATAAATCAGCGTTCGCTTTTTAAGCGTTTGCTGATTTAATATAGACACGAGATTTCAAATCCAGACTTGTGTAAAAATCTTTTATGTGTGCTAAAATGTATTTTATAATGTTGTTTATTTGATTGATATATATATAATATATATATATATATATATATATATATATATATATATATATATATATTTTTTTTTT
The DNA here is from genome assembly GCF_019279795.1 of Protopterus annectens. Lineage (NCBI taxonomy): Eukaryota > Metazoa > Chordata > Ceratodontiformes > Protopteridae > Protopterus > Protopterus annectens. The sequence continues at coordinate 469,833,877 of NC_056751.1, forward strand.
TTTGATTTTGCAAACACAGGAAATGGATAAGTGCAACAAATGTCATGTAATGTACTTCTGTGATAACCAATACATAAGCTGTGTGTGTGTGTGTGTGTGTGTGTGTGTGTGTAGCACATCTGTCAAACACAGTGATCCACACATTATATGCTATCTGTAGATCATGGTTCAAGTCCCACATTTGCCTTTTAAGGCTAAAACCTAAGAAACACTGCTCCCACAGATAAATCAAGTTTACCTGTGCTTGTCATGTTTGTCCATTGCTTAACTTCTCTCATACCTGGACTAATTGCCCCACATGAAGCAAACAGAACACCTATAGACAGGATGCAGACATTCTCAGTTTCAAAAATAATACACTGCTGTGTCTTTTGCGTTCCATCGCGCAAGCCCGCTAAGTGGCATTTATGGTGGTTAGTAAAATTCCCCAACACCTGCAGGTTCAGAAAACCTGCAGACAACAAGCAGACAGTAGACAATTTGAAAATGGGTACATTATATGAAATATGTTAGGCGCCACACAAACATGGTAAGAAGTATTTTGTAATGGTTAACATGCAGAAGTTAATAATGAATATGATAATATCCAGATGTTTTTAACTATTGCTGTGGCAGCAGGTGTAAATGTAGGACTACAATACAGATGATAATGGGTTCTGTTACAGCAAATTCCAATTTTTTTACTGTTGTTCCATTTTAATTTATATTAAAATTCACATGAAAAAAATTATTACACTCTCCCAGTTTTATTAAGGATAATATTAAAGATTCTAGAAATTCCTTATGTAGACATTCTTTGGAATGTGTGAAATATAAGAAGTTTATTTTTTCTATCTTGGAAGTTGTTCACGTGGATTTGAGAGGTGGAGATTTTAAAAACTATCTTGAACAGAGAGAAACGATATGGCAAATCAAACTTGGTGCTGACAGGAAGCCCGGGTTAAATGAGACTGTTAACATTAAATGTTTTTTTAAAATATAGAAAATTAAATCTCAACAAAAATGTTGATTTAATTACTTATTTGGATTAAGTTTTTAAACATTTCTTTTTTAATATTTTTCTGTTTAGCACTGTTATGTGTTTTTGTTTTTTGTTTTCAGGTTCTGTCTTTTTAAAAGATTTTTGTATTAAGAAATTTACATTGATGAATGAATTACTTGATTGGTTTGATTATTTAAATGTTGTTTCTAAAGTGGATTGTGTTTCTGATGAAGTCTTTTGACGAAAGCGTTGAATAAACTGTGTTACGCTAATTCAGTTTCTGTTCTGCTTGTCTTGACCATTGGTACCTGATTTCGGTTACTCGGTTTTATTAAGGGTTGTACAGTCAGTTTTAATAAACTCATATAACAATTTAAACATAATTATAAATAACAAAATTATGTATAGCAGTGGAGTTCATATGAATTATTTGTGTGACTGAGGATATACTGACTATTATGTTTCTATAATTATAATGGTGTTCTCTGGCTTGGGATGGCCTTCAGACTTCAATAGTACTTATACTCACATGAATGTATAAAGCAGTACCTTGTCAGGTCACACACATGCATGGTTAACTGCTCAGTCTGTCATGTGTATTTATATAATATTCATAAGTATGTCTGAGAAGCACATATTCTGTGGCAAAGATGAAAAATCACCACTGAGGAAGAAAACATTTTGTCTATTATGCAAAGGTTTGACTCCCACACTGTAAAAATTAATTTTTTTTCAGTGTATAAAGTCACACAAAAATGTGTCAGGTCATAAAATTTATGCCAAAAGTACATGTATGCAAAGCTGTATCACCTAACAGTTACATCAATAAACAACTTTCAAATGAATGCTAAGTGTTAGATTAACCTTCCAATTTCAAAAACTGCTTTGTTGTGTGTTTGACACTGTTGCTCTCTACTTAACATTGTGCAAATGCAGTTGGCATCATTGTTCGGACTTGTGTATAACCAGCAAATGCAATGACATGCACTGGCAGGAAATCACTTTGAACTATTGCTGTTTTCCCTGGTCAGACATGTCTGATGGTAGAAGGGAAGTTGCTTAATTTAGTGCACAGAGGTGGTGTGTTGAGGAGTCCAGAATCATCACTGGACTCCTTTTAAAGCACCACAGCCAAAGGCTGTCACAGGGGGACTATACTGGCTCCAAATACAAGTCTGAGGCATGGAATAGTCTGGCCAAGGCTGTCTCCAATGCGACTGACAGTCCATGCACCAAAGAACAGTATAGGCATCATTTTAATGACCTAAAAAGGTACAAATAGGATACACTGAATCAGTGTCTGGATGTATTCAGGACTGCTGACATACATTGTGTAAGTATACCAATAAAGAGAGTTTATAGTAGATGGAAAGCTGCATATAGGCAAGACTTGTATGCATAATGATCTTCTCTTGTTCTCTTCTCATTATTCCACAGCCAACCAAGAGATTATGGTAAATAGAGATGCCTATGCTGAAAATCTAGAGACACTGAGGGAAGCAAGGGGTATGTATGCCGCACAACATAGTTATTAGTTTAGCTAAATTATTACTCTTCTATACAGTTGTAGCAAAGTAAGCATGCATATCCTAACTGTAGAAGCAAGCATGCATGCATCAGTCTGTAGTACAAGTCAGCTGTAGGAGTCAAGTCTAATACTGTAGTCAGACACTGTGGGATCAAATACTGCAAGTAACCAATATATAGTAACATCCTTTGCAAATATTACATATTTTACTTTCAACAAAAGTGACATAAATGCTCTGCTGTAAACTTAATCTATATAATCGGACTAAGCATATGTGCAATATATGCAAATTGCAAAGATTATTTTGAGCAATCCTTACTTATAGTTTGTAGTTATTAAGAAGTTTACTTCAATGTAAAAGTAGAGATAAATTACTTTATTATTGTGATAATGCAGTGTATGTCACATATGATGGTACTTATATCTCTTTTTTCTTACTCCATTTCTTATCTCTCTCTTTTATTTTTCTGTGTGTTGTCATAATGTTTCCATGTCATCCATCTCTGACAAATCACAAAATGCTTTATAGCACAAGGAGGTAGGTCAACACCTGGCTCCTGCACCAATGCCCAGCACATCTGGGATCAAACCTGGCAGTACTGCCTCTGCTGCCCTTGCACTACCTGGGCCCTCCACATCAGGTAGTACTACCCTGGTAGCAAGTTCTGTAGTACCATTTGGGAGTACTGTCAGAGGTGGGGATTTTATCACCTTCCAAGAGTTGCTGGGCTTGGTGCATAGGGCCATGCACAGCACCATTCGTGCACACCTATGCTGGATGGAAAGGATGCTCTCTTTTATGGCCCAGAGGAGAAAACATCAAACATTCTTACAGCCAGTGGAGTAAGGGAACAGCGATGACCATCCTGCAAGTGAGGACTAGATTCTCACTGTCCCCACACTTGATGGGCATGGGCATCTGTTGTCCCCTCTTCAACCCCAATCCTAGTGCCCCCCTAACCTGTCATGTCCTTCACCATCCCTTTGTCTTGTCTTGTTTGTACTGTTGGTTTTCATCTGCTTCCTCACCTGCCTTACTTACCTGACCCAAAAATACCTACGCCCCTTACCCAGCAATCCTCTCTTACTGAAGTAAAAAAAAAAAGGGGGCAACTATCCCACAAAAAATATCATCCCATACATAACTCTCCACTTTGCACTTGTGCCTTCTTGACACACTTGATTCAGTCCAATTGACTATATAACATGATTTCATTGTTGTCAACCCTCTTTGTTGAGGTGACAGTCCAAATTCAGCTAATATTCTGTACATATTTTCATCTCACACTGTTGAAGAAGTGGATAGCTATGGTTCTTTCCTACCTCCCCTTCTGCTCATTCCTATATTGCTTTCTTTTTGTTCTTCCCCCTGCTTGCCTTCCATTCCACCACTTTCCTTTCTACTCCATTTTAACACCTTTAATCTGGTCAAAAAATAAAACCACACACCACACACACATAAGTAATGAAAATAAAAACAATGAAAACATTCACTTTTTGGCCTCTGTGCTTGCGCTGAGTTTGACATTAATCACCAATGCCAAGTAATGGTGAGCAGCTCTTCAATGGTGCGGTTACCTCTGTGCAATGCTGCTTAAACACACTGTGCTAAGGTGACACTCAGTGAATGCAGAATATGGAATTATTTCATAGCATTATAAGCACATATTTGAAACTGTTAGATACAATTGGATTTGAGCCCTATATCATCTGGGCTACAAAAAAAATCTGTTAGTGTACTTATTCCTGTTGTCACAGGTCAGGTAAGCAGTAGGTGTGTTTCTTACACTTAGTATTATCCACATTGCTGACTGCTGCATCTCTCTACTTAACTTGATTACGTGGAGATAAGCACACCAAAAGAACACTCATAATTTTTTCAGTGAAGCACTTAACTATGTACAAATGGGGAAAACAGTATAAATGTATATCTCACATGCTCAAAAACTTTACCATTGATTGTGCAAACTAGCTGTTTGGTGGTGCACTCTGGAAAGTGCTCATTAGTGTGCATTACTTATGTTTACTGTCCATTTAGTCTGCATCCCATGAAAAAATATGTAAAAACACATAAAAATGAAGACACTTTTTAAGGAAAGAACACATATTTACATTGCAGGCATCTGTTACCTGCACCCATTCACATGAAATTCGGTCTCTCTGTACTTGTTCACAAATATATTAACTACACTAGAGAAATAAAAAAAATATGCTTCCTTATTTACCTTGGGCATCTTTATACTGACAATGCACATTCTTATTTTCTAATACTTTTAGTAATGTGGAGAATTGTTTGCATATAATTTGCAAAGCTGTCTTTTTAAAGTATACCTGCTCATTGGAAACACAACAGTAAATGCTACACTTTGCACACTCATCAATCTGGTAACATGCAGGTCTTTAATATCTTAACAGTTGTACATAGCTAGCTACGCATTTCAGACAGGCCTCCCAACATCTTCTCTCAAACATCCATTGATGATATCATTCACAATAAATTGTACTGCAGCCTTATAAAAGTCAGACTTGTGCTGCAATGCTTCCATTAAGTTCTGATTTCTCTAGTCTGTGTACATAAGTAGGGTTCTAATCTCTCTGAAGTCAAGTGTTTTTGTGTGTGTGTGCGTGTGCATGTGTGCGTGTGTGCGTGTGTGCGTGTGTGTGTGTGTGTGTGTGTGTGTGTGTGTGTGTGTGTGTGTGTGTGTGTGTGTGTGTGCGTGCCTCTCTAGTTAGAAGAGCATAACTGTATATCCTACAGTCATCACTACAATCCCATGGAGTATCAATATTTTGACAGTTCATTCAGATCTCCCAACATCTTCTGTCACACATTCAGTGATGATGTCATCCACTATAAATTGTCCTGCAGCCGTGTAACAGTCAGACTTGTGCCTTGGCGCATTCTTTAAGTACTCAGTTTTCTAGTCTGTGTACTTAGGTAGTGGTTCTGTTCTCAATGTAGTCAGCATGTGTGTGTGTGTGTGTGTGTGTGTGTGTGTGTGTGTGTGTGTGTGTGTGTGTGTGTGTGTGTGTGTGTGTGTGTGCTGACATTGGAGAGAGTATTTTATACCAGCGTTTGGGATACTGCTATTATCATCTTCTCCTGACCAGACACTGTTGATGTCATCACTTATAAAGTATTTTCCAACACTTTTCAAGTCAGATTTGTGCTGTAGTGCTTGTGTTAACTACTGGGGAGTACTTAGATAGGCAGGGGTTCTGTTCTCACTGCAGTCAACTGGATTGCATGTGTGTGTGTGTGTGTGTGTGTGTGTGTGTGTGTGTGTGTGTGTGGGGGGGGGTCACTTCATTGACATTAGAAAGAGCATTTTAAACCAGCATGTGGGACACTGCTATTACTATTTTCCTCTCACCAGACACTGCTGTCATCACTTATATAAAGTGTTGTCTGATACTCTCCAAGTCAGACTTGTGCTGTGCCACTTGTGTTAAATACTGAGGTCTCTAGTTGGTGTACTTAGATAAGTAGGGTTTCTGTTCTCACTGCTATCAGCTGGTGTGTGTGTGTGTGTGTGTGTGTGTGTGTGTGTGTGTGTGTGTGTGTGTGTGTGTGTGTGTGTGTGTCTCTGTGTGTGTTCACTTGGTTGACATTAGAGAGAGTGTTTTACAATAGCATGTGGAATACTGCTATTGCCATCTTTTCACCAGACTCTGCTGGTGTCATCAGCTATAAAGTATTCTCTGACACTATAAAAGCCAGAATTGTGCTGTTATGCTTGTGTTAAGTACTTCACCCTTTAAATATGTAGTTTTAGAATGATATGTGAGTCCACAGCTATGTCCAATACTCCTCCAAACATCTTGTTATAGCATACAATGATTATGTTATCCTGCATAATATGCACTCTGACAGTATTCAAGACAAATCTGTGCTGTGGCAGTAACATTAACTACTGTGTTTGCAATCTACTTGAACTACATGTATAGGTGTTCTGATTTCAAACTGCTTAGATGTCTATACATTCAACTATCACTTTTGAGACAATTTTACACAGGGATGTGACTACACATTCATGCCCTACTCTGCACACAAAATGTTCCCCCCAGCATACAGTAATGCTTTCTTACTCCATAAAGTGCAATGTGACAGTGTTACAATCAGACATATGTGGTGTTGCTACTGTGAGATTGCATGACATTCATATTCTCTGCCTATACATGTGTATTGTACATACCAGGCCCAATGCACTGTTGTGTGTCTGGTTGCTGGTACATTATGGTCTTTTTGTGACCTTTGGAATATCTCTTCATTTCACTACCACTTTGGGTACCTTTCATGTTGCCTCACCCATTCACTTTTGTCTTCTGACCATACGGCATCCTTTCTGCAGAGGAGTGGAGGATGTCCTCATGTCAAATATGCATACACACATCATGAAGCAGAGTCCTTCAATAAGCTTTCCTGCAAGCCATCTCCAGACTGCTGCATGTGTGATTGCTAATTCTGTCATTGTATGAAGCATATGTCCCATATGGACAGTGGCAGAATGTAATGCAATTCAACAAATATACACATACACACAATAGTCTTATTATGTTCCATAATATACATATAGATAGTTTTATTTTCATGTTATAATAATGACTAGGATTTCATGTGATGCTGGCCATCAGCCTTATAGTGTCTTATGACCCTATGATCATTTAACATGTTAATGTTGCTGTCAATGACGTGCTATATTGAGGTATGGATGTACAGTATGGCAATAAGAGGGTATTACAATCTGTGATGTGAGGTAAAGTGTTGGTGATCATTACTGCCATTGCATTACATGCTCCTTCTGTAACATATGTAGTAATATGCCCCTTGAGAACTGTTGACATAGATTCATAGGAGGTTACTAGTGTAGCAGCCCTAGAGTACTTACAAGCCTTCTCATTTTCATCCCAAGTAGCCTCAGTTGTCCTTATTAGGTGGACATAATTCACAGAATGAGTCTATGATCAACACCAACTATCCCTTTCCATGAAGGACATGAGTGCTACTCCCGGGGTGAATTTGCAGTTTCCCATCCAGTTGTCTAAATTGCTCTTGAAATAGTCAGTGAGGAGTTCTGCTTCATGTGATTTGGAAGTTTATTACAGAGGAGTGGCAGTCTGTGGGAGATATATCTGTCTCTTAAGCATGTTCTGTTCAAGTCACAGGCTAGGTTAAAATCCCTAGAGTGAGTGACTCTTATGCCATTGGATTTGTGAATGTGCAGCATTTCCATCATGGCCGGGTCAGAGACTGCCCTGTAGGTCAGGCACAAGTCACCTCTCAGCAGCCTATATGATACAGAGTACAGTGACAGGGCTTTCAGTCTATCCATGTATGTCATGGCATGGGTTGGAGGCCCTGTATTTTCTTGGTGAGAAACCCCTGTTGTCTCTCCAGCTGCTGCAGGTGTCTGGTGAAGTATGTGCAAATGGGAGCATTGTACTCTCTTAGTGGTCTGATTTGGGTTGAGTACAGGGGTGTTATAATATCCTCAGACCTAGATGCAATGCCCTTATTTATGAGGTGCACAATGTAGAAAGCTTTCCTTACACTATGGAAACTTGGTAGTTGAACTTCAGTTTGCTATCTACCTTTGTTCCTAGGTATCACACAACTGGGTTTGATCTTGGGGGGGTGGTTGTCAATACTTTAATTAGCAATAATAAAAGGCAATAATAATTACACTTTTGTGCATTTAGCTTTAGAATGTGGCTTTGGCACCAATCTTTTGTCTGTGTTATCCTCTCCTATATTATGTTAACAGTATTGAGAGACTCAATAATTGTGCCCAATTTTCAATCATCCACAGACTTGGTAAGCCAAAGGCATCTACATTAGCCTGGACTTCCAAGAAATGGATTCCAAACAGTAAAGGACCCAGCACAGATCCTTGTGGTATGGCACTGGTGACAGCCTACTGGTACTTTGTCAGTATATGTTCTGTCGGTGAGAAAATTGGCTACTCATCTAGTGATGTAAGGGGTAATCCCCAGCTGTGGGGGGTTCTATATGATACCTGAGTGAGTGATTGTGTCAAAAGCCTTGGCCAGGTGGAGATAGGTGGTATGCACTGTCTTACCTTCATCTAGGGCTTTGGTGACGTTCTTGAAGAAGTCTACTAGATTTAATAAGCATGGTCTGCCTTTAACAAAGCCAAATTTGGTTGGGTCTAGAGTTTGAAGTCACCTAAGTAGTTGTTGATAAGGTCTATGATGATTCTTTCCATGGCCTTGAAAATGAGACTGGTTAGACTTATGGGTCTATAGCTCCCAGGGTCAGTTGATGCCCCCTCTTTGTGCAAAGGGATTACTGTTGCTGTTTTCCACTCTGCTGGAATAAAGGGAGTTCTCAGGCTCATGGTTAAAGAGGATACTAAGTGGGTCAACTGAGTCCTATTTTATATTGCTTACTAATCAACCTGGGATGCTATCTGGTACACTTGAGGCTGTGCTATCAGGCTTGGAGAGTGCAAATATGACCTGATGTCTAGAGATACAAGACAGAGGACTGGTGTCAGGTATATTTTGGATTATGGCCAGTGGGGTCAGGGGGTGAAGTGTGCACCAAATCTGTCAGCTAGCAGGTTGTCATTTTCCTCCTGTGGAACTTCATGTTTAGACTCCTAGCATTAAGCAGCAGAACCTTAGGTTTGCCTCCAGTGGATTTTGCTACATCAGAATTTTTGTCACTTTTACAATGCCTAAAAGGCACTATGGGAGAGTTAATCACCTTAGCCAGTATCCATCACACAGGTGGAGGTCATATCCGGCAAAGCAGTGTGGCCTGTGAACCCTGTCATCCCAGGCTGAGAGATACTGGATGCCCCCGGATTGTCACCTGAAATTAAGCCAGTTGTTGAAGTCAATCATTATTTGTTTATACTGTGGCATCATCTTGTGTCAAGGTAGAATGCTGCTTATGGCTAGGGTCAAAACTGCCTGGGACACATAATCTGATAATTCAGTCATGTATTTCTTCATATAGTCCATAGAGGTGCATGTCAAGTAATTTACCCCAACATGAACTGACAGAGTAATAACAGTACTTGTTGAATGACATGAGTGGCATGATATGATACACTTGTATGTATATTGTTGGCATATTAGGACGTGTTGTAGTGGAGCAGAGCAACTGTCAGCACATTTCACATTCCACCATTACAGTGACAATTGCAGTGTGGCATAAGTGTGCAAGTGTCTATATACCATCATTAAATGCTCTGTGATGCACATCAATATAAATTCATATTGACTGCATGGCCAAATAACCTTGTCTCATACACATGTTGTTATGCTGTGTTATATACAGCAATGTATCACATGTTTTGATACAATTGCAACCATGTGGAATTCACTGTATGTACAGTTGTGTTGCTATAACCATGGACTATTGAGGGTGGTCATCAGCAACATTTTGTGACTATTAGCATTTGTGTCAGGAAATGCTCTGCATGAGCCACAAACAACTGATTTTTAATGTGTCCTGATATGGCATCAGCCTGCTCAGACACAGCTTGCTCATGAAACACATATAGACATATGTTATGCATTTAATGTAAATACATGACATTCTTACAGTTGTAAGATTGTATGCATAGTAGCAGTGTGTGGAATGTGATGAATGACCACGGTTATATTTGTAAGCCTTTACACAAATCATTTATTCCAATACATTTGAAATGTTAAGTGAATACACAACTAAGCACAAATGTGCATGTGGATGCCACCAGACATACACAACCGGAGGAAATAGACAATCTGCTAGCTGACAGTTTGTCTCACATGTCATCCCCTGGTCATCTCTATCCATCAGCAAAAGTATACATGCAAACATTACTCAGTTTCTATGTTAAGGACGGCAGCACATCTGTGCACTTTGTATGGCTAATAACACAGAATCAATGGGCCGTGACAACATCACTGATTGCCTATAGTGTGACTCAAAACATGGACCTACCAGACATGGTTGGATCTATACTTCAACACAATCTCTAGATGGAATATGTTCCAATAAAAGGGTGCACATCAACATGCATCCATCTGACATGGGGGGAAAAAATCACCTGATGCATGCATGCATAGACATATCCTGACTCTCCTCATCTGTGAGGTAGACCAATATGTCATCATGGGCCTTTTCTAAATAGACACTGGTAATAAATATCCTGACCATGTGTAAAAGAAGTGTGATTTGTTCAGGCTACATCCTTATCTGTTACATCTCAAGAAGGTCAACGAGGGCATGCATGATGACAACACTATCATCCTGCGGAACTTGACCAGGCCAAGGCATTTGACATAAATCCACACTGAGGTATTACTGCAACACTGTTACAAGTAACCATAAACAGGTAAATCACCAAGTGGGTAGACCACTGAGTTACATATGTGACATATAAATATTGCATTGCATTGCATTGAATTTGTTTACCGGGAATATCCACTGGGCCTTGGAGAGCCCATTTTCAGTGGAGGTCTAGGGGGAAAAGCTCCACATACAAATTATACAGAACATACAGTTTCAGTTACATTAATGTTAGAAGGCTATACAGTCATAATAATAGGCAGGATTTTAAGATAACACAGTATAGTGTACATGTCAGTTAACACTGTATTAACAATAAGTAGCTAGGAAATGGATTGATGAGGGGAATGTCAGTAACAAAGACAGGGAGGAATAGGTTCAGGGGTGGTAGTAAGGTCAGTATAGAGAGAGTGGATGGGTATTCAGTTTGGGTAGGTAACAGGGGTAGGGAGGTCTGGGATGGCTAGAGTGCTGGTTGGTTAGAAAGAGGAGGAATGGATGACCGAGAAAGAAGTTGGAGAAGAAAAGCAGAGGAGTTGAGTTGGGGTAGCAGTGTCTGGAGAGAGCTATTTTTGGCATGGGCATAACCAGTAAGAGGAGAGATGTTGTGTAAGAGACCTTTTAAATAGGGCTGGGCTACTGATGGAGGTTATAGTGGATGGGAGGGAGTTTCAATGTCTGGAAACAGTAATGGAGTAGAGCATTTGGCCGACTGTTAGTTGATGTTTGTCTACTTTGAGCAGGGTTTTAGTTTCTGATCTAAGGGGTCTATTTGGTTGGTACAATGTCAGCAATGTGGAGAGAGAGGGGCATGATGTGGGTTTGTATATTAATTTATGTAGAGTCGTTAAGTGTAGGAAGTTGAGATAGAGTGGTAATTCTAGCCAGTTTAGTTGCTATAAAGAGGAGCAGTGGTGTGTTGAGGATCTAACATTTGATGAGAATCTGGCAACCTTACTGTAACATGTATCTAGCCTGGTTTTGAGGGATGAGTGGATATTTGTAAGGATAGGGGCACCATATAGCAGGGATGGAAGAAGAAAGGCTGAGGCTAGTGCCTTTTTTGCACTATGGTTAAGGTAATAGTTGTGCCTGTAGAGGGTGCCTAGTTTCTGATGTGTGTTTTTAATATTGTTGAGAATGTAGAGGTCAAATGTGAGTTTTTGTCAATGATGACTCCTAACAGTTTGGTGTTAGAGACGGTTTCTAAAGTGTGTGAAGTGACCTATATCTAGAATCCAGTGATCAGGTCTGTACAGCAGGGCTGTGGGTTAGGCCCTTTCCTGTTCATTATTTAAGTCACAGATGTCAAGAATGACATGCACAACCTTTGTCCAAACAGCTTTCTGGAGGACTGCAGATTGTGGACAATCATTGAATTGAACTGTGATATTAGTATAGTACAGGCAACATCAACGCACACAAATGATTGCTGCCACTGTCATGAAGACACATGAGATGAAAAATAATCATGGTGGGATTAGTTACATTATAAAGGCAAACACACAACTTAATGATAATGTAGACAGCACACCCCTATGAGCAGACCAATTGGTATGTGACCTGTGTACTCAGATAGATAGTATGTGGAACATCCACCAGCATGTGCACACAGTGGTGACTACTGTCTTGTATGTAACACAACTCCTGAGTATGTGCAGGACATCCACATCAAAGGCCATTATACTTCCATAGTTCACAGCCTTCATCACACCAATAACTGAGTGAAATGCACCCTTTTTCATGTACCTCCCTACACATCTTCCAGGGATGCATTACTCAAGTGTACCACATTTGCCATACTGCGCTTCCACACATCTTATTGGCTATACCTAAGTATTTTTTTTTGTTGCATAAAGATTAGTGTCTGATGGTGCAGAACCCACATCAAGGTGGTATTCCTGATTTATGCATGATATGTGTTCCTACATACATAGCTGATTGACAACATTGATGTCATGGGTTACATTCATGACAATCTGGATTGTGCCATATATATGCCATGCATACTTGTCAACTAGTCTAGATTGATCACAGTCTCACATACAGGTATAGCAGTATCCTTCCTAACACCTCCATCATATGCTAAAGTTTTAGGATGTTGTGCTTGATACCCCTCATAGATTGCTGACAATGCATAATAGTTGTACAAGTGTGTTCTTGCAGAACCATCTATAAATCATTCATAACCACATATGCTATGACAGAGACATGGTATCATGGATGGTATTGTTCTGATATATTCCGTGATTCTGTGTGCTTCTTTCTACTGTTGTCCATGAGCCTGTTACTATGTGTCCCACTTGGTTGAGACCTCTGCTGACACTACAGTCATATTCAGGCAACTTATTTTGCACAGTTTCACAATATGCCCCTAAATCCTATTGTATACACAATCCATGATATATGTCCTCTCCGTTGTTTAAGTCAGGATGCTTATATTCCACAGACATACATCTGGAGCATTTCTGCTTGGGCCTTCATTAAAAATGGGCTCTGTCCCATTCGGACTTTCCCAGTAAACAAATGTTAATAACATATATGTCACAATGAAAGTTCTCCATTATTATGTCACCTTGTGTGACAGTCACATAATATACATTCGCTGTGCAGTCCATTCTGTATCATGTTGATATGTGATTGGTGTTCATGCTACAACTGTCTTCATTAACATGTCCTCATCTGCTGTACATTATTATTATGTTTCACCTGTCCTCTTTCCCGGTGTTCATTCCTGCAATTCATCTGTGTGTCCCTATTCAATACCTACACTTCCCCTGACTGTTTATTTATAATGCAGTCTATGTCCCCTTATGGATCATTTACACAACTTTTGTTCAGTATAACTGAAACAGGTTTCCACAATATTCTGCACTGTATACACTTTTATATACCACATTGGAGCTGTATACATTATTTTATAAATAACCCTGGTTATCATTGTGGCATTTTGTGAAAACACACAGACCTAGTTTGCTCTTAGGTAAACAGGTTTACATGTCTGCTGCTGTCCATGTAGCTTGACATGGTTTTCTAGCCAGGAACATTGCTGGCCAAAAAGCTATACTTGTTTATGTTTAAAGGGAGTGCTTTGCATGCATATGCAATTAGTTATGTTGCTCATTGCATGGACATGTAAACTCCATGTCGACTTCATGCTAAGCCTACATGGGTTTATTGAATCCCCAGGATCATTTTTCTAAAACAGAAGGCAGAAAGAACAAGCAAGTGGAAGATGAAAGGGAGGAAATCAAAACCGAGCATGGAAAGATCGAAGAACATTACCACAAAAAAGAGGAGAAAGACAGACCTTGACAACATGACTCAAGCTGTAGATGTAAAAAGCCAGGTGGAAGAGCACTGTATGCTTGCAGATGTAATAAGCAAAGAAAACAGTGGGATTAATGAGACTAATTGTGATGATGATCATTCCTTTGAAACAACTGATAGAGCAGATATTACTGAATTAGAAGTTGAAGATTCTTCACATATGGTTAGTAAAGATATTCTTGTAATTGGACAAACATTTATTAGAGGAACTAATACTTACATTTCCAGAGACGCTAATGAACATTGAATAGTGTTATACTTGCCAGGAGCAAATATAGAGGATGTGAGACAGGCCTTAGAATACCTTAATGAAAGGAAGTATGTATCTGTTTTTATTCATGTCGGTACAAATGATCTTATCTGTAAGGACTCTCTAACTGTTTGTAGGGAACTTAAAGCCCTCTTAGATAGCATATCTTGTACAAGTATCAGGATGTATTTTTCACAATCTCATATAGAAAAGAGATCCTGGTAAACATGACTGAAAAGATTTTTTGGGGTGAATACCTATATGAAAAAAAAAATGTCCCATTAAAAAAATGAAAATGTGTAGAGCCTAATTTTAGGCACCCATTTAGACAGGATGGTCTTCACTCGTCAAGATAAGGGAAGAGAATTTTTGCAGCAGATATTTTGCACTATTTGACAAATATGAGGCAGGATTTCAGGTTGAAAATTTAACAGTTCACAGATAAGAACATTAGATGCATCTATGATGATTGTTAAATGCTAGGAGAGTTAAAACATTTTTTATTGGAAAATTTGCTACATTCCCACAAGATTGATGTTGTTATTGCTTGTGAAACATGGTTAAGAACAATAATTGGAAAATAGTTTTAAAAGCCAAAAGATGAGCCAGCAAACTGTGAGAATGAAATAATATTTATTCAATGAAAAACCGGTTTCGGCTGATATACACCACAGCCTTCCTCAGTTTAACATTGCTGTTGACATAGAGGAATTCATACATTCCTTGCATGAAGCACAGGAGAGAACAGTAATAGTGGTTGGGGACTTCAATTTACCAGAAATAGACTGGAATAATATTGATTTAAGAGCATTAGTAAGGAAATTATTCACAACATATGTTCAGGAACAACAATTAGTTCATATTGTAAAAAAGTCAAATATGGGAATAGAACATACTAGACATTGTATTACTAAAGAAATTACTGTTAGTTCATGTCAAGTTTTGCCACCATTGATGTGCAGCGAGGAGTCCAGAATCATCACTGGACTCCTTTTAAAGCACCACAGCCAAAGGCTGTCACAGGGGGACTATACCGGCTCCAAATACAAGTCTGAGGCATGGAATAGTCGGGCCAAGGCTGTCTCCAATATGACTGACAGTCCATGCTCCAAAGAACAGTATAGGAATCATTTTAATGATCTAAAAAGGTGCAAATGGGATACACTGAATCAGTGTCTGGATGAGTTCAGGACTGCTGACATACATTGTGTAAGTACACCAATAAAGAGAGTTTATAGTAGATGGAAAGCTGCATATAGGCAAGGCTTGTGTGCACAATGGCCCTCTCCTGTTCTCTTATCCTTATTCCACAGCCAACCAAGAGATTATGGTAAATAGAGATGCCTATGCTGAAAATCTAGAGACACTGAGGGAAGCAAGGGGTATGTATGCCGCACAACATAACTATTATTTTAGCTAAATTATTACTCTTCTATAGAGTTGTAGCAAAGTAAGCATGCATATCCTAACTATAAAAGCAATAATGCATGCTTCAGTCTGTAGTACAAGCCATCTGTAGGAGTCAAGTCTAATACTGTAGTCAGACACTGTGGGATCAAATACTGCAAGTAACAAATATATAGTAACATCCTTTGCAAATATTAGATATTTTACTTCCAACAAAAGTATAAATGCTCTGCTGTAAACTTAATCTGTATAATTGGACTAAGAATATGTGCAATATATGCACATTGCAAAGATTAGTTTGAGCAATCCTTACTTATAGTTTGTAGTTGTTAAGAAGTATACTTCAGTGTAAAAGTAGAGATAAATTACTTTATTATTGCGATAATGCAGTGTATGTCACATATGATGGCACTTATATCTCTTTTTTTCTTCCTTCATCTCTTATCTCTCTTTTTTATTTTTCTATGTGTTGTCAAAATGTTGCCATGTCATCCATCTCTGACAAATCACAAAATGCTTTATAGCACAGGGAGGTAGGTCAACACCTGGCTCCTGCACCAATGCCCAGCACATCTGGGATCAAACCTGACAGTACTGCGTCTGCTGCCCTTGCACTACCTGGGCCCTCCACATCAGGTAGTACTACACTGGTAGCAAGTTCTGTAGTATCATCTGGGAGTACTGTCAGAGGTGGGGATTTTATCAACTGCCAGGAGTTGCTGGGCTTGGTGCATAGGGCCATGCACAGCATCATTGGTGCACACCTATGCTGGATAGAGAGGATGCTTTCTTTTATGGTCCAGAGGAGAAAACATCAAACATTCTAAAAGCCAGTGGAGTAAGGGAACAGTGATGACAGTCCTGCAGGTGAGGACTAGATTCTCACTGTCCCCACACTTGATGGGCATGGGCATCTGTTGTCCCCTCTTCAACGCCAATCATGGTGCCCCTAACCTGTCATGTCCTTCACCATCCCTTTGTCTTGTTTTCATCTGCTTCCTCACCTGCCTTACTTACCTGACCCATAAATACATATGCCCCTTACCCAGCAATCCTCTCTTACTGAAGTAAAAAAGAAAAAAAAAAAGGGGGCAACTGTCCCACAAAAAATATCATCCCATACATAGCTCTCCACTTTGCACATGTGCCTTCTTGACACATTTGATTCAGTCCAATTGACTATATAACATGATTTCATTGTTGTCCGCACTCTTTGTTGAGGTGACAGTCCAAATTCAGCTAATATTCTGTACATATTTTCATCTCACACTGTTGAAGAAGTGGATAGCTATGGTTCTTTCCTACCTCCCCTTCTACTCATTCCTATATTGCTTTCTCTTTGTTCTTCCCCCTGCTTTCCTTTCATTCTATCACTTTCCTTTTTACTCCATTTTAACACTTTAATCTGGTCAAAAAATAGAATCACACCACACACACATACATAATGAAGATAAAAACAATGAAAACATTCACTTTTTGGCCTCTGTGCTTGCACTGAGTTTGACATTGCTCACCAATGGCAAGCAATAGTGAGCAGCTCTTCAATGGTGCAGTTACCTATGTGCAATGCTGCTTAAACACACTGTGCTAAGGTGACACTCAGTGAATGCAGATTATGGAATTATTTCATAGCATTATAAGCACATATTTGAAACTGTTAGATACAATTGGATTTGAGCCCTATATCTTCTGGGCTACAAAAAAAATCTGTCAATGTACTTATTCCTGTTACCACAGGTCAGGTAAGCAGTAGGTTGTTTCTTACACTCAGTATTATCCACATTGCTGACTGCTGCATCTCTCTACTTAACTTGATTGCGTGGAGGTAAGCAAACCAAAAGAACACTCATCATTTGTTCAGTGAAGCACTTAACTATGCACAAATGGGGAAAACAGTATAAATATGTATCTTACATGCTCAAAAACTTTGCCATTGATTGCGCAAACTAGCTGCTTGGTGGTGCACTCTGGAAAGTGCTCATTAGTGTGCATTATTTATGTTTACTGTCTATTTAGTCTGCATGAAAAAAAACATGTAAAAACACATAAAAGTGAAGACACTTTTTAAGGAAAGAACACATATTTACATTGTAGGCATCTGTTACCTGCAGCCATGCATATGAAACTTGGTCTCTCTGTACTTCTGTACTTATTCACAAATATATTAACTACACTAGAGAAATAAATAAAAAATGCTTTCTTATTTACCATGGGCATCTTTATACTGACAATACAAAGTCTTATTTTCTAATACGTTTAGTAATGTGGAGAACTGTTTGCATATAATTTGCAAAGCTGTCTTTTTAAAAGTACCTTCTCATTGCAAACACAACAGCAAATGCTACACTTTGCACACTCATCAATCTGGTAACATGTAGATCTTTAATATCTTAGTTGTACATAGCTAGCTATGCATTTCAGACAGGCCTCCCAACATCTTCTCTCAAACATCCATTGATGATGTCATCCACAATAAATTGTACTGCAGCCTTATAAAAGTCAGACTTGTGCTGCAATGCTTCCATTATGTACTGATTTCTCTAGTCTGTGTGCATAAGTAGGGTTCTAATCTCACTGCAGTTAAGTGTTTGTGTGTGTGTGTGTGTGTGTGTGTGTGTGTGTGTGTGTGTGTGTGTGTGTGTGTGTGTGTGTGTGTGTGTGTGTGTGCGCGCATGCGCGTGCACCTGTCTAGTTAGAAGAGCATAACTGTATATCCTGCAATCATCAATACAATCCCATGGAGTATCTATATTTTGACAGTTTATTCAGATCTCCCAACATCTTCTGTCAAACATTCAATGATGATGTCATCCACTATAAATTGTCCTGCAGCCGTGTAAAAGTCAGACTTCTGCCTTGGCACATTCTTTAAGTACTCAGTTTTCTAGTCTGTGTACTTAGAGAGGTAGTGGTTCTGTTCTCAATGTAGTCAGCATGTATGTGTGTGTGTGTGTGTGTGTGTGTGTGTGTGTGTGTGTGTGTGTGTGTGTGTGTGTGTGTGTGTGTGTGTTTGTGTCTGTGTGTGTGTGTTTGTGTCTGTGTGTGTGTGTGTGTGTGTGTGTGTGTGTGTGTGTGTGTGTGTGTGTGTGTGTGTGTGTGTGTGGGTGTTGACATTGGAGAGAGTATTTTATACCAGGGTTTGGGACACTGCTATTATCATCTTCTCCTGACCAGACACTGTTGATGTCATCACTTATAAAGTATTAGTCCAGGTAACAGTCAGTACAGCAAGAAAATATATCCTCTTGAGCAGAAATCAAAAAAATAATGTAATCATAAAAGTAAGCTGCTGCTCAAGACCAAAACCATGCAGACAACATACGATAAGACTCTTCAGACCAAAATCATGTAATATATAACAGACAGCAAATTGCAAGTCTCTTCAGACCAAGAGTATATAGATAGTCACCAAAGTCATATAAGCGGTGATGAACAGCATACAAGTCTCTTCAGACCATGAATAAATGAATGTTCCAAGTCAAAAACGTAAAAAAACTTCTCAAATTCTTTATGGAGCAAATCCTTTTATTAACAGATATCTGGTAAGCGCTTTCACCAAGTGGCTTTTTAAAACCATAAAAGTGTAGAGTAGTTTAAAACACACCTTTTATATATTTGCAGAGAAATCTCTTCAATTACTTTTTGAAATAAAAAAATACCTCATAATTGATTAATATGCATATTAAACAAGCAATTAATAAATAAAGGTGTATACTTGTACAATAAATACAAAAATAACTTAAAAATAAAAACCAAAAGGAACACAAACATCTAAAGAATAAATGTCATTAAAATATGAAAGATATACATATGTATATCAAACAAAATTAAACCACAACTATGCAAATTCATTATAAAATGAAAAAAAAAAAAAAAATATATATATATATATATCTATCTATATCTATCTATATATATATATATATATATTATTTATATATATATATATATATATATATATATATATATATATATATATATACATATATACATATATATATAAATATATATAAATAATGACAATATAAACAATGTATATTATTTAAAAACAAAATCTCCTACTCTTGAGGACTGGTCTTAAAGGGACCTTATCATTAAGACCAGGAAAAATATGTGCTTGCAATCTGATAATCCAACTGGTTTAATTTCTTTCAGTATGATTCCTGAGGTCCCCACCCCTCAAACTAGGTGTATTAGTGTGTATGACTAGAAACTTGAAAGTATGTAAATCATTAGTTTCCAACACATGTTTAGACAGAGCATTTATTTTTATAGCAAGATTTTCTATTCATCCTTACTTCCAGTCCAAAGAAAAAACAAATCATCAACAAAGCGTCTATAAAATATGACATGTTTTTTTATAATAGGTTGAAGAGAAAAGCTTTTTGATCAACTGTTAAAACATTCTAATGTTTACACAAAATAAAAGCTTTTCTCTTCAACATATTATAAAAAACATGTCATATTTTAGAGACGCTTTGTTGATGATTTGTTTTTTCTTTGGACTGGAAGTAAAGACGAATTAAGCAGTTTCTTTAAACAAATCAATTCATTTACTAGTTTCTTGAAATTTACTATGACAGTTTCCAACCGTAGTATCCATTATTTGGATGTTTTCATTCAATGTTTAAGTAATGGCAAACTTAATACAGGTGTATATAAAAAATCTTGCTATAAAATACATTGCTACATAGAGAAAGCATGCATCCTAGATATGTATTTACCAATATTATTAAAGGTCAGGCAATTCGTGCCTCTAGGTTAAATCCAATGCAAAGTAATTTTGAGCCGGAATTGACAAGTCTTCATGAAAGATTATCAATTAGGAAATATAGAGCAGATGAAATTAATGTAGGCTTTCAGTGTATTGAGAATCTTAGACTAGACAGGGCATGTCCATATTTTTCAGAACAAGGTAATGAATATTACAATACAGACAGAAATATTACCCATGTTAATGCTATGACACAAAAAATGTCATTATTTTATACACATGACTTTTATCAGACTAGAGACATTTTCTGTAAACATTGGAATGTTTTAACAGTTGATCCAAATATCAGAGAAATTGTCGGTGAATACCCACAATTTCTATTTAAAAATAAAAAGAATTTACATAGGCTTTTATGCTATACAAATGTGAATTCTTTCCATGAAAGTAAAAATCAGCTGGGTACTAAACCTTGTAATAAATGTAATTTTTGTTCATATATATATATATAAATATATATATGTACCTTAAATATGTTTATACATCCTAATACATCTCAACTCTTTAGTTTTAATGTTAGTGCTAGTTGTGACACGGAACATGTAGTCTATCTTGCTTCCTGTTCATCTTGTCCTGCCTTCTATGTCAGTAAAACTGATAGAAGGCTAAAGGACAGATTGAGGGAGCACTTATACCAGATCTGTGTCCAGTCGACCACCAATGCTCTGTCTAAACATGTGTTGGAAGCTAATGATTTACATACTTTCAAGTTTCTAGTCATACACACTAATACACCTAGTTTGAGGGGTGGGGACCTCAGGAATCATACTGAAAGAAATGAAGCCAGTTGGATTATCAGATTGCAAGCACATATTTTTCCTGGTCTTAATGATAAGGTCCCTTTAAGACCAGCCCTCAAGAGTAGGAGATTTTGTGTTTAAATAATATACCTTGTTTATATTGTCATTATTTATATCTATCTATGTATATATATATATATATATATATATATATATATATATATATATATATATATATATATATATATATATATTCATTTTATAATGAATTTGCATAGTTGTGGTTTAATTTCATTTGATATACATATGTATATCTTTCAATTTTAATGACGTTTATTCTTTAGATGCTTGTGTTCCTTTTGGTTTTTGGTTTTAAGTTATTTTTGTATTTATTGTACAAGTATACATCTTTATTTATTAATTGCTTTTTTAATATGCATATTAATCAATTATGAGGTCATTTTTTATTTCAAAAAATAATTGAAGAGATTTCTCTGCAAATATATAAAAGATGTGTTTTAAACTGCTCTACACTTTTATGGTTTTAAAAAGCCACTTGGCAAAAGCGCTTACCAGATATCTGTTAATAAAAGGATTTGTTCCATAAAGAATTTGAGAAGTTTTTTACATTTTTGACTTGGAACATTCATTTATTCATGGTCTGAAGAGACTTGTATGCTGTTCGTCACCGCTTATATGACTTTGATAAATATCTATATACTCTTGGTCTGAAGACACTTGTAATTCACTGTCTGTCATTTATTACATGATTTTGGTCTGAAGAGTCTCATCGTATGTTGTCTGCATGGTTTTGGTCTTGAGCAGCAGCTTACTTATAAAGTATTGTCCAACACTTTTCAAGTCAGATTTCTGCTGTGGTGCTTGTGTTAACTACTGGGGACTACTTAGATAGGCAGGGGTCCTGTTCTCACCGCAGTCAACTGGTTTGCATTTGTGCGTGTGTGTGTGTGTGTGGGGGGGGGTGGGGGGTGGGGGTGGTTGTTCACTTCACTGACATTAGAAAGAGCATTTTACACCAGCATGTGGGACACTGCTATTACCATTTTCCCCTCACCAGACACTGCTGTCATCACTTATATAAAGTGTTGTCTGATACTCTCCAAGTCAGACTTGTGCTGTGCCACTTGTGTTAAATACTGAGGTCTCTAGTTGGTGTACCCAGATAAGTAGGGTTTCTGTTCACACTGCTATCAGCTGGTGTGTGTGTGTGTGTGTGTGTGTGTGTGTGTGTGTGTGTGTGTGTGTGTGTGTGTGTGTTTGTTCACTTGGTTGACATTAGAAAGAGCATTTTACAACAGCATGTGGAATACTGCTATTACCATCTTCTTCTCACCAGACTCTGCTGGTGTCATCAGCTATAAAGTACTCTCTGACACTATAAAAGCCAGAATTGTGCTGTTATGCCTGTGTTAAGAACTTCACCCTTTAAATTAGTAGTTTTAGAATGATATATGAGTCCACAGCTATGTCTAACACTCCTCCAAACATCTTGTTATAGCATACAATGATTATGTCATCCTGTGTAATATGCACTCTGACATTATTCAAGACAAATCTGTGCTGTGGCAGTAACATTAACTACTGTGTTTGCAATCTACTTGAACTACACATATAGGTGTTCTGATTTCAAGCTGTCTGGATGTCTATACATTCAACTATCACTTTTGAGACAATTTTACACAGGGATGCGACTCCACATTCATGCCCTACTCTGCACACAACATGTTCCCCCCAACATACAGTAATGCTTTCCTACTCCATAAAGTGCAATGTGACAGTGTTACAATCAGACATATGTGGATTTGCAACTGTGACATTGCATGACATTCATATTCTATGCCTATACATGTGTACTGTACATACCAGGCTCAGTGCACTGTTGTGTGTCTGGTTGCTGGTACATTATGGTCTTTTTGTGACCTTTGGAATATCTCTTCATTTCACTACCACTTGGGGTACCTTTTATGTAGCCCCACCCATCCACCTTTGTCTTCTGACCACACGGCATCCTTTCTGCAGAGGAGTAGAAGATGTCCTCATGTCAAATATGCATACACACATCATGAAGCAGAGTCCTTCAATAAGCTTTCCTGCAAGCCATCTCCAGACCACTGCATGTGTGATTGCTAATTCTGTCATTATATGATGCATATGTCCAATGTGTACAGTGGCAGAATGTAATACAATCCAACAAATATACACATACACACAATAGTCTTACTATTTTCCATAATATACATATATATTTTTTTATTTTCATGTTATAATAATGACTAGAATTTCATGTGATGCTGGCCATCAGCTTTATAGTGTCATATGACCCTATGATCAGTTAACATGTTAATGTTGCTGTCAGTGACATGTGCTATATTGAGGTGTGGATGTACAGTATGGCAATAAGAGGGTATTAAAATCTGTGATGTGAGCTAAAGTGTTGATGGCCATTACTGCCATTGCATTACATGCTTCTTCTGTAACATCTGTAGTAGTATGTCCATTGAGAACTGTTGACATAGATTCATAGGAGGTTACTAGTGTAGCAGCCCTAGAGCACTTACAAGCCTTCCCATGTTCATCCCAAGTAGCCCCAGTTGTCCTTATTAGGTGGACATAATTCACAGAATGAGTCTATGGTCAACACCAACTACCCCTTTCCATGAAGGACATGAGTGCCACTGCTGGGGTGAATTTGCAGTCTCCCATCCATTTGTCCAAGTTGCTCTTTAAATGGTCAGTGAGGAGCTTTGCTTCATGTGATTTGTAAGTTTATTACAGAGGAGTGGCAGTCTGGGAGATATATCTGTCTCTTAAGCATGTTCTGTTCATGTCACAGGCTAGGTTAAGATCCATAGAGTGAGTGACTCTTATGCCATTGGATTTGTGAATGTGTAGCATTTCCATCATGGCCGGGTCAGAGACTGCCCTGTAGGTCAGGCACAAGTTACCTATCAGCAGTCTATATGATACAGAGTACAGTGACAGGGCTTTCAGTCTATCCATGTACATCATGGCATGGGTTGGAGGCCCTGTATTTTCTTGGTGAGAAACCCTGTTGTCTCTCCAGCTGCTGCAGGTGTCTGGTGAAGTATGTGCAAATGGGAGCATTGTACTCTCTTAGTGGTCTTATTTGGGTTGAGTACAGGGGTGTTATAATATCCTCAGACCTGGATGCAATGCCCATATTTATGAGGTGCACAATGTAGAAAGCTTTCCTTACACTGTGGAAACTTGGTGGTTGAACTTCAGATTGCTATCTACCTTTGTTCCTAGGTATCACACAACTGGGTTTGATCTTGGGGTGGGGGGTTGTCAGTACTATAATTGGCAATAATACAAGGGAATAATAATGACACTTTTGTGCATTTAGTTTTAGACTGTGGCTTTGGCACCAATCTTTTGTCTGTGTTATCCCCTCCTATATTATGTTAACAGTATTGGGAGGCTCAATGATTGTGCCCAATTTTCAAACATCCGCAGAATTGGTAATCCAAAGGCATCTACTTCAGCCTGGACTTCCAAGAAATGGATTCCAAACAGAAAATGATCCAGCACATATCCTTGTGGTATGGCACTGGGGACAGCTCTACTGGTACTTTGTCAGTATATGTTCTGTTGGTGAGAAAACTGGCTACTCATCTAGTGATGTAAGGGGTAATTCCCAGTTGTGAGAGGTTCTAAATGATACCTGAGTGGTTGATTGTGTCAAAGCCTTGGCCAGGTGAAGATAGGTGGTATGCACTGTCTTACCTTCTTCCAGGGTTTTGGTGACTTTCTTGAAGAAGTCTACTAGATTTAATAAGCATGGTCTACCTTTAACAAAGCCAAATTGGGTTAGGTCTAGAGTTTGAAATCACCTAAGCAGTTGTTGATAAGGTCTATGATGATTCTTTCCATGGCCTTGAAGATGAAACTTTTTAGACTTATGGGTCTATAGTTCCCAGGGGCAGTTGATGCCCCCACTTTGTGCGAGGGGATTACTCTTGCTGTTTTCCACTCTGCTGGAACAAAGATAGTTCTCAGGTTATGTTTAAAGAGGATACTAAGTGGGTCAACTGAGTCCTGTTTTATATAGCTTACTAATCAACATGGGATGTTACCTGGTACAATTGAGGCTGTGCTATCAGCCTTGGAGAGTGCAGATATGACCTGATGTCTAGAGATACTAGACAGATGACTGGTGTCGGGTATATTTTGAGTTATGGCCAGTGTGGTCAGGGGGTGAAGTGTGCACTAAATCTGTCAGCTAGCAGGTTGGGATTTTCTTCCTGTGGAACTTCATGTTTAGACTCCTAGCATTAAGCAGCAGAACCTTAGGTATGCCTCCAGTGGATTTTGCTACATCAGAATTTTTGTCATTTTGACAGTGACTAAAAAGGCACTATGGGAGAGTTAAGCACCTTTGCCAGTATCCAACAGCCTAGGGGACACAGGTGGAGGCCATGTCTGGCAAAGCAGTGTGGCCTGTGAACCATGTCATCCCAAGCTGAGAGATACTGGATGCCCCCGAATTTTCACCTGAAGCTAAGCCAGTTGTTGAAGTCAATCATTATTTGTTTATACTGTGGCATCATCTTGTGTCAAGGTAGAATGCTGCTTAGGGCTAGGGTCATACCTGCCTAGGACACATAATCTGAGAATTCAGTCATGTGTTTCTTCATATAGTCCATAGAGGTTCACTTCAAGTAATTTACCCCAACATGAACTGACAGAATCATAACAGTACTTGTTGAATGACATGAGTGACATGATATGATACACTTGTATGTATATTGTTGGTATATTAGGACATGTGTTGTAGTGGAGCAGAGCAACTGTCAGCACAGTTCACATTCCGCCATTACAGTGACAATTGCAGTGTGGCATAAGTGTGCAAGTGTCTATATACCATCATTAAATGCTCTGTGATGCACATCAATATAAATTCATATTGATTGCATGGCCAAATAACCTTGTCTCATACACATGTTGTTATGCTGTGTTATATACAGCAATGTATCGCATGCTTTGATACAATTGCAACCTTGTGGAATTCACTGTATGTGCAGTTGTGTTGCTATAACCATGGATTATTGAGGGTGGTCATCAACAACATTTTGTGATTATTAGCATTTGTGTCAGGAAATGATCTGCATGAGCCACAAACAACTGATCTTTAATGTGTCCTGATATGGCATCAGCCTACTCAGACACAGCTTGCTCATGAAACACATATAGACATATGTTGTGCATTTAATGTAAATACATGACATTCTTACAGTTGTAAGACTGTATGCATAGTAGCAGTGTGTGGAATATGATGAATGACCATGGTTGTATTTGTAAGCCTTTACACAAATCATTTATTCCAATGCATTTGAAATGTTAAGTGAATACACAACTAAGCACAAATGTGCATGTGGATGCCGCCAGACATACCCAACCGGAGGAAATAGACAATCTGCTAGCTGACAGTTTGTCTCACATGTCATACCCCCGTCATTACTATCCATCAGCAAAAGTATATATGCAAGCATTACTCAGTTTCTGTGTTAAGGATGGCAGCACATATGTGCACTTTGTATGGCTAATAACACAGAATCAATGGGCTGTGACAACATCACTGATTGCCTATAGTGTGACTCAAAATATGGACCTACCAGACATGGTTGGATCTATACTTCACACAACGTCTAGATGGAATATGTTCCAATAAAAGGGTGCACATCAACATGCATCCATCTGACATGGGGGGGGGATCACCTGATGCATGCATGTATAGACATATCCTGACTCTCCTTAACTGTGAGGTAGACCAATACGTCATCATGGACCTTTTCTAAATAGACACTGGTAATAAATATCCTGACCATGTGTAAAAGAAGTGTGATTTTTCAGGCTACAACCTTATCTGTTACATCTCAAGAAGGTCAACAAGGGCATGCGTGATGACAACACTATCCTGCAGAACTTGACCAGGCCAAGGCATTTGACATAAATCCACACTGAGGTATTACTGCAACACTGTTACAAGTAACCATAAACAGGTATATCACCAAGTGGGTAGACCACTGGGTTACATATGGGACATATAAATATTGCATTGCATTGCATTGCATTTGTTTACCGGGAAAGTCCACTGGGCCTTGGAGAGCCCATTTTCAGTGGAGTCCCGGGGAGAAAAGCTCCACATACAAATTATACACAACATATGGTTTCAGTTACATTAATGTTAGAAGGCTATACAGTAATAATAATAGGCATGATTTTAAGATAACACAGTATAGTGTACATGTCAGAGTTAACACTGTATTAACAATAAGTAGCTAGGAAATGGATTGATGAGGGGAATGTCAGTAAAAAAGACAGGGAGGAATAGGTTCAGGGGTGGTAGTAAGGTAGGTATAGAGAGAGCGGATGGGTATCCAGTTTGGGTAGGTAACAGGGGTAGAGACGTCTGGGATGGTTAGAGTACTGGTTGGTTAGAAAGAGGAGGAATGGATGGCTGAGAAAGAAGTTGGAGAAGAAAAGCAGAGGTGTAGAGTCGGGGTAGCAGTGTCTGGATAGAGTCATTTTTGGCATGGGCATAACCATTAAGAGGAGAGATGTTGTCTAAGAGACTTTTTAAATAGGGCAGGGCTACTGATGGAGGTTATAGTGGATGGGAGGGAGTTCCAGAGTCTGTAAACAGTAAAGAAGTAGAGCATTTGGCCGGCTGTTAATTGAGGTTTGTCTACTTTGAGCAGGGTTTTCTTTTCTAATTTAAGGGGTATATTTGGCTGGCACAAGGTCAGCAGTGAGGAGAGAGAGGGGCATGATGTGGGTTTGTATATTAATTTATGTGCAGTAGTTAAGTGTAGGAAGTTGAGATGGAGTGGTAATTCTAGCCAGTTTAGTTGCTGTAAAGAGGAGCAGTGGTGTGTTGAGGATCTAGCATCTGTTGAGAATCTGGTGACTTTATTGTATCATGTATCTAGCCTGGTTCTGAGGGATGAGTGGATATTTGTAAGGATAGAGGAACCATATAGCAGGGATGGAAGTAGAAAGGCTGAGGCTAGTGCCTTTTTTGCACTATAGTTAAGGTAATAGTTGTGCCTGTAGAGGGTGCCTAGTTTCTGATGTGTTTTTTTAATATTGTTGAGAATGTGGAGGTCAAATGTGAGGTTCTTGTCAATGATAACTCCTAACAGTTTGGTGGTAGAGACGGTTTTAAAGTGTGTGAAGTGACCTATATCTAGAATCCAGTGATCAGGGCTGTGTGCTAGGCCCTTTCCTGTTCATTATTTAAGTCACAGATGTCAAGAATGACATACACATCCTTTGTCCAAACAGCTTACTGGTGGACTGCAGATTGTGGACAATCATTGAATCCAAGAGTGATATTAGTATAGTACAGGCAACATCAACACACACAAATGATTGCTGCCACTGCCATGAAGACACATGAGATGAAAAATAATCATGGTGGGATTAGTTACATTATAAAGGCAAACACACAACTTAATGATAATGTAGACAGCACACCCCTATGAGTAGACCAATTGGTATGTGACCTGTGTAATCAGGTATATAGTAGGTGGACCATCCACCAACATGTGCACACAGTGGTGACTACTCCCTTGTATGTAACACAACTCCTGAGTATGTGCAGGACATCCACATTAAAGGCCATTATACTTTCATAGTTCACAGCCTTCATCACACCAATAACTGAGTGAAATGCACCTTTTTTCATATACCTCCCTATACATCTTCCAAGGATGCATTACTCAATAAAAAGAGGAGACTTATACAAAAAAGGCCAAATCTCAAGTAGAAAAATCATCCCTGATCAGCATTAGTAAGAAATTGAGGGCCCTCATCTAGTCAACTAAAGCTAATTTTGAAAAGAAAGTTGCCAAGGATAACCATAAGGTCTTCTATGGCTACGTCAAAAACCTAAATGACAATGCTCAGGTCTGTTCTGAGCTAGTACAAAATGGAACAAAATACACTGACCCTTCTGACATTGCCAACATCTTGGCTGACAGGTTCAGTGCAAATATCTCCCCCACCACCACCTACAGGACCTATTACCATTCCAGGGGATTGTGTAAGTCCAATTATTACTGATACATTGGTTAACAAGGCTCTATCTAAAGCTAAAAACACTGCCTCCATGGGAGCAGATGGTGTCCCAGGCTGTGTCATACGTGAGCTCCAAAAGGAATTAACCCCGCATCTTAATACCCTGTTCAGTCTCAGCCTCTCCATAGGATATGTGCCCATAGAATGGTGCACGGCAATGGTGGTCCCGCTACACAAGGGTGGGGCCACAACTGACCCTGGGAACTACCGACCAATAAGCCTGACCGGTCTGATCTGTAGGCTATGGAGCAAATCATTATGGAACTCATAAATGGAGAGATTGGGAACTTCGAGTCGCTGGACCCCACACAGTTTGGCTTCGTCAAGGGTAGATCATGCCTCCTGAACCTGGTGGATTTCTTTGAGACAGTTACTCAGGCTATAGATAAGGGAAAGGAGGTACACATGGCTTACCTTGACCTTGCTAATGCATTTGACACCATTCCCCATTCAGGTATTATTGATAAGCTCACCAGCCTGGGCATAAACCCTTACGTCACAAGATGGATCGCAAACTGGCTCTCAGACAGATCCCATAAAGTAAGAGTACTGGGATCTATGTCCGAATACAGACCAGTAACAAGTGGTGTGCCTCAGGGCTCTGTCCTGGGGCCCCTCCTGTTTAGCATATACTTTTCAGAAGTACAGGCAAGCATGGAAGGGCTGTGGCTAACTAAGTTTGTGGACGACTGCAAACTGGGTGCTATAATAGAGTCTCCGGCTGACATGGAGATCCTCCAGAAGGGCCTAAATGAGACTGATGCATGGTGTCAAAGCCATGGTCTCAAGCTAAATGGAAAAAAAATGCGTAGTAATCCCCTTTGGAAAAAACAGAGTACCCGCAAACTACAACATAGGAGGTAATCCCCTGAAATCTGAAGAAGAAATAAGGGATCTAGGGACCCAAGTAGATAGTCAGCTTTCCTTTGATAACCATGTTGCCAAAGTGGTTAGAAAATCCTTCTATGTGACCCATCTGATCATGAAAGTGTTCGCATCAAGATCTAAGGATGTAATGGTGCCCCTCTACTTTTCCCTCATCAGACCCATTATTGAGTACAATGCACCAATTGGAATGTACCTGGCTAGACATCCCCAGCAGCTGGAGAGACCACAGAGGTACCTAACCAAGAGGATTACTGGCCTCAAACAGTTGCCCTATGCAGCACGATTGAAAAAGCTAAGACTGTTCTCTGTTGCATACCGCTTTCTCTACTCGAGCTACACGCTCTAGGGATATAAACCTCAACACAACAATGAATAGAACATGCTGGAGGGATAGATTCCCTTCGCAGAGACTTCCATTACTATGGAACAGGGTCCCAATCTACATAAGACAGAGCCCCTCACTATCACTCTTCAAGAGGAACTTTGATGAGTGGATGGGTAACAGAAAGTTCACACCGGGGATCACACCAACAGCACTACTAGATAGGGGCCAAGGGTACTAGCTGCTAGTACAAGGGTCTAGGGAACTACTAAAGGGGTGGTGAATACCGCACCACATGGCTGGGCTAATATATGCATTCGGGCAGATAGCCCAGTACCAACCTATGAACCTAAGTATACCACATTTGCCGCAGTGCGCTTCCACACATCTTATTGGCTATACCTAAGTATTCTTTTTGTTGCATAAAGATTAGTGTCTGATGGTGCAGATCCCCCATCAAGGTGTTATTCCTGATTTATGCGTGATATGTGTTCCTACATACATAGCTGATTGACAACAATGATGTCATGGGTTACATTCACGACAATCTGGATTGTGCCATATATATGCCGTGCATAGTTGTCAACTAGTCTAGATTGGTCACAGTCTCCATACAGGTATAGCAGTATCCCTCCTAACACCTCCATTAGATGCTAAAGTTTTAGGACATTGTGCTTGATACCCCTCATAGATTGCTGACAGCTCATAATAGTTGTACAAGTGTGTTCTTGCAGAACCATCTATAATCATTCACAACCACATATGCTTTGACAGAGACATGGGATCATGGATGGTATTGTTCTGATATATTCCGTGAGTCTGTGTGCTTCTTTCTGCTGTTGTCCATGAGCCTGTTACTATGTGTCCCACTTGGTTGAGACCTCTGCTGACACTACAGTCATATTTAGGCAACTTATTTTGCACAGCACATAAACCCTATTGTATACACAATCCCTGATATATGTCCTCTCCATTGTTCAAGTTAGGATACTTATATTCCACAGACATACATCTGGAGCATTTCTGCCTGGGCCTTCACTGAAAATGGGCTCTGTCCCATTCGGACTTTCCCAGTAGACAAATGTTAATAACAAATATGTCACAATGAATGTTCTCCATTATTATGTCACCTTGTGTGACAGTCACATAATATACATTCACTGTGCAGTCCATTCTGTATCTTGTTGATATGTGATTGGTGTTCATGTTACAACTGTCTTCATTAACATGCCCTCATCTGCTGTACATTCTTATTATGTTTCACCTGTCCTCTTTCCCGGTGTTCATTCCTGCAATTCATCTGTGTGTCCCTATTCAATACCTACACTTCCCCTGACTGTTTATTTATAATGCAATCTATGTACCCTTATGGATCATTTACACAACATTTGTTCAGTATAACTGAAACAGGTTTCCACAATATTCTGCACTGTATACACTTTTATATACCATATTGGAGCTGTATACATTGTTTTATTAATAACCCTGGTTATTATTGTGGCATTCTGTGAAAACACACAGACCTAGTTTGCTCTTAAGTAAACAGGTTTACATGTCTGCTGCTGTCTGTGTAGCTTGACATGGTTTTCTAGTCAGGAACATTGCTGGCCAAAAGGCTATACTTGCTTACGTTTAAAGGGAGTGCTTTGCATGCATATGCAATTAGTTATGTTGCTCATTGCATGGACATGTAAACTCCATGTCGACTTCTCACTAAGCCTACATGGGTTTATTGAATCCCCAGGATCATTTTTCTAAAACAGAAGGTAGAAAGAACAAGCAAGTGGAAGGTGAAAGGGAGGAAATCAAAACCGAGCATGGAAAGATCGAAGAACATTACCACAAAAAAGAGGAGAAACACAGACCTTGACAACATGGCTCAAGCTGTAGATGTACAAAGCCAGGTGGAAGAGCACTGTATGCTTGCAGATGTAATAAGCAAAGAAAACAGTGGGATTAATGAGACTAATGGTGATGATGATCATTCCTTTGAAACAACTGATAGAGCAGATATTACTGAATTAGAAGTTGAAGATTCTTCACATATGGTCAGTAAAGATATTCTTGAAACTGGAGAAACATTTATTAGAGGAACTAATACTTACATTTGCAGAGATGGTAATGAACATTGAGTAGTGTTATACTTGCAATGAGCAAATATAGAGGATGTGAGACAGGCCTTAGAATACCTTAATGAAAGGAAGTATGTATCTGTTTTTATTCATGTCGGTACAAATGATCTTATCTGTAAGGACTCTCTAACTGTTTGTAGGGAACTTAAAGCCCTCTTAGATAGCATAGCTTGTACAAGTATCAGGATGTATTTTTCACAATCTCATATAGAAAAGAAAGTCTGGTAAACATGACTGAAAAGATTTTTTGGGTAAATACCTACAAGAAAAAAAATGTCCCATTAAAAAAATGAAAATGTGTAGAGCCTAATTTTAGGCACCCATTTAGACAGGATGGTGTTCACTCGTCAAGATAAGGGAAGAGAATTTTTGCAGCAGATATTTTGCAATATTTGACAAGCATGAGGCAGGATTTCAGGTTGAAAATTTAACAGTTCACAGATAAGAACATTAGATGCATCTATGATGGTTGCTAAATGCTAGGAAAGTTAATAAAACATTTTTTTATTGGAAAATTTGCTACAGTCCTACAAGATTGATGTTGTTACTGCTTGTGAAGCATGGTTAAGAACAATAATTGGAAAACAGTTCTGTCAGGTATAAATGTTTTTACTGTAACACATTCTAACAAAAAAATCAAATGGAAGAGTTATGACAGGGATTAAAGATAGTAATGAGACTTGCGATTATTACATGTTCACTGATAATACCAGCAGGAGCGGCCTTAGGTCAACTGGTACCCTAGGCAAAAGGGCTCTACTGCACCCTCCCACACCACCCAAGTGCCCCCATTCTGGTCTACCTACACCAAATAAATTCCAGAAAAGCGCCCATGGTAGAGTGGTGCCCTAGGCAGCCGCCTAGTTCGCCTATGCCTAAGGCCAGCTATGAATACCAGTATTATAGAATATGTAGCTGTAATAATAAAGACAATCCTGGAACATATAACAATTGTTGGAGTGTATAGATCACCAAAGTCAATTGCTGTTGACATAGAGGAATTCATACATTTCTTGCATGAAGCACAGCACGGAACAATAATAGTGGTTGGGCACTTAAATTTACCAGAAATAGACTGGAATAATATTGATTTAACAGCATTAGTAAGGAAATTATTCACATCATATGTTCAGGAACAACAATTGGTTCAGATTGTAAAAAAATCAAATATGGGAATGGAACATACTAGACATTGTATTCCTAAAGAAATTACTGTTAGTTCATGTCAAGTTTTGCCACCACTGATGTGCAGTGATCATGGGATTATAAAGGTTAATTTATTGCTAGATAATTCTGCCAAACTGAAATGTAAACCAACACACAGAAGATTAATAACAGATTACATGGAAACAAAACAGTCATATGTAAAATTAATTGGAGTGAAGTGCTCAGTTGAAAATCTGCAGAAAGAACATGACAAATGTTGAAAGAGAAATTGTTTCAATGCAAAAAAAAAAAAAAAATATATATATATATATATATATATATATATATATATATATATATATATGGGTCTACTTTACATGGTCGACTTTTCACAAAGTCGACTTTCATATGGCCGAGACCATATGATCAATTTTTGAAAAGCCGACCATGGGGAACCGCTATCTCCGTACAGTGCGGAATGGGAAAATTTCCCTCCTCTGCACTGTAGTTCAATCTTGGAGTTGGTATATTTAAGTTAAGGGGGGTGCAGGGGGCTTGCCTCCCTGCTAACAGTTTTAAGGTAAGTGTTCGTTGTGTTTTTTGTATTTATTTTACATGGTCGGCTTTCCGAAAGGCCATATGAAAGTCGACCATGTAAAGTAGATCCGTATATATATATATATATATATATATATATATATATATATATATATATATCTATATATATATATCAATATATAAATGTTTAACATCAGAATCTAGTTACACATCACCAGGAGGATATATTTCCATAAGATATTTGATTAATGTGACAGACAAAAATAACTAACTAACTAACTAACTAACTAACTAAATAAATAAAATAAATCAGATTGCACCACAACTTTGAAAACTGAAATATCTGGACAGACAAATTAAGCATAATGTGAGACAAGATCAAGAAAAAGTTGAAGAAAATGTCTGTAAAGATATTGAGCATAATAGGAATCCATTTTTTAGATACATAAGCTGTGGAAGGAGTAAAGACATACGAACTGATAAACTTTGTGTAGATTCTAAAATTTATTCTCAGATGCAACAGATTATGGATATATTTAAAAAATCTTATACAAAGCAGTTCAACACCACAAAGGGGTCAGTAAATTGTCCTTTTGGCACCCAGGTAATCTCAGATACTGAAATCAAATTAGATTATATTCAAAAAGAACTATGCAAACAGGATCCAAACAAAACACACAGAGGATACAGAAGCAGTAATAATGACTTCAGAATACTTCAGAAGGAATTCACATTACCATTATAGGCCATATAAATACAAGGACATTCCACAAGATTGGAGGCATGCACTTGTTAAACCTATCTTTCAGGGAAAGGGGAGTAGGAGAATCCCAGAGTCATACAGATAATTAAGTTTACTTTCATGTGGTGGAAAAATAATGGGGAAGGTAATATTGGGTAAGTTATTTTCAGAATTGCAAAGGCTGGCACTTCAAACCATATATCAACATGCATATGCTGAAAATAGATCTATTATCACCTATAACGTGATGTTCTATAACAGAATAATAACAGTTATGCATGAAAAGTTATGCTGTAATGTAATTTATATAGATTTAATTTCAGCATTTGATAGGGTCATGCACAAAGCACTGATCAATAAATTAGAATAGCTATGTATTGATGTACTCGATAAAATGGTTAGCCGCATGACTTACAAATAGGACATGGCAAGTATCATACAAAAATTAGACTGGTAAAATTCAAAGTTACAGTCAGGGTGCCCCACAGGGCTCTATCACAGACTCACACTTGTTTAGATTGTATCATTCATCTCTATCCTTTTTATCTGAGGTGTTCTCAGTCTGTATGCAGATGACTTAAAATTGGGAAAGCTGATTACACATTACAAATAAGGCATGTGTGCAAAAGAACATTACTAACTTGACCATTTGGACACAGGAGAATAATATATTGATAAATACATGAAAAACTAAGTATATGAGATTTGGGAGACACAAACTGAAATGTGAACATATAATACAGCACACAGTAATTTAAACCATAGATTCATTCAAGGAGCTGGGTATATGGGTAGATCTAGCTTTGAGTTTTTCTAATAATATCCACCAATTGTTTAATGATAGCTGCAGGACTATAGGTTGTATAAAAAGATTTATATAGCCTGGGAAATCAGAAATTATGAAATAATCATTTGTCACTTACATTAGACCCAAATGTGACTATGGAATAACAATAAGAAAACAAGCATGAGTAAACTGGACAGAGCACAGTGGAAATAAACAAAGGGCATCCATAGATATGAAAATTTAAGTTATTATGAAATATTAAAACTTGTACAGTGTCTCATATAGATATTTAAGAGGAGACCTTATTCAGGTATATAAGGCATTTAGAGACAACTAACTCTGGGAATGTTTGGGGATATTAAGATGTACTAGAGAATCATCAGATAACCTATGTAGAAGGGGTCTGAATGTAGAGATGACAAGTCAGCAAGCAAAGGAAAGTAGTCAGCAAGCAAAGGATAGTAGTATTGCTGGAACTGCATTCATCCTGGAGTCTTGGTATGTACCTTCACGAGGAGGACCATGCTTTTTACAAATTCTCACCGAGATAACACTGATATATATATAGACTGTATTTTACTTAGCATATATCATGGACAGAAGTAGATTAAAAAATAAAAAAGATAGCTGGGTGCACACAATCCAGGATAAATAAGTGCCCAATCCTAGTAGGTGCACTGGTCCCAGGACTGTAAAAAATGACAGTGTAGAATCCTCAAGAAACAGAAACATTCCTACAATGGGGCTACGCCAGGCCCAGGGAGAGGATGGCTCCCTGTTGTAGAAGGAAGTAGCAGTCCACAAAAATCAGAAAAACTGATAGGCCAAAAAGGAGCCATACACGTCATAGATTGGACTGTTGAGGATAAGAAATAAATTATGTATTGCTTCCATTATGCAAGAAGCCCATAATTCCCAGACAGAAGATATACAAAAAGATTAAGACAGAAATTAGAAGAAAAAAAAAAATACTTCCACAAGAAAAAACTGCGAGAAGCTTCAAATAAAAATGTGTCTTTATTAATACAGCAGATTTATAAAAAACATTATATAGACCAAGTAACCTTGGGCTGTTTGAATAAAGAAGCAATAGAGGAAGTGCAAAAATATAAACAAAATCTAGAGCCCTTTGAAAGGTATAAAAGAGAAATATGGACATGGGAAAGAAAGAGAGAGAGATCTGATATGGTGCAATATTTATGCAAAGGAGAACGCTAAATTAATCAATACAAAAAGGCAGTCCCAAAGATATTCGAAGAGAAGTACAAGCAAAGGCATCCAGATATGGAAAAATTCACAAAGAAATTATGATCATAAAGAGGGAGTGTAGAACACAAGATTAGTGAAGCAGAAATTAAAGAAAAAATGTAAGATGAAGTTATGGAATACTAGCAAAGTGAAGGATTTAGTGCAGAAAGTGTAACACAGATTCCATCACAGCACAATGAAACAACGAGTCTCCAAAATAAGGAGAAACAGGAGGAGCAGGAGACATCTGAATAAGAAGTATGGACATGGGGAAGAAAAAGAGATTTAATATGGTGCAATAGTTATGCAAATGAGAAAGCAAAACTAATCAATACAAAAAGAGCAGCACCAAAGATATTTGAAGAGAGGTACAGGCAAAGGCATCCAGACAGAAATTTTTACAATACAAAATATAAAAAAGCAAAGAAGAAAAGTAGAATAAAGGATTAGTAATGGAGAAGTTAAAGAAATAGAAACTGAGTTTATGGATTACCTGCAAATTGAAGGATTTAGTGTAGAAAATCTAACTCAGATAACATCACAACAGGATAGAGCAATGGATCCCCAAATTAAGGAGAAACCAGTGGAGTAGGAAACATCTGATCAGTTGCCATATGAAGATACTTTGGAGCCTTTCATAGGAAACCAGTACAAACATTCAGTTCAAGTTGCACTGCAAGAGAAGGAACAGAAAACTGTGGCAACTCTGATGCAGTCAATGTTGCGAAGTGATAGGCCAGTGATCTCCCATATGAAAGAGCAAGGATGGCACAGGATGAAACTGAATAGAATGTGACAAAGAAAGATGCCCTGGATCTTTCTATAGAATGCCTGCAGGAAATGGAGAACAAAGAATGTGCCCTCAGTTTAGAAGAAAATGATCTAAGAGAAGAGTTTCTTGATTTAATGGAAAT
This sequence comes from Protopterus annectens, assembly GCF_019279795.1. Taxonomy (NCBI): domain Eukaryota; kingdom Metazoa; phylum Chordata; order Ceratodontiformes; family Protopteridae; genus Protopterus; species Protopterus annectens. The sequence continues at coordinate 469,872,051 of NC_056751.1, forward strand.
GGACATACATATTAAAATTAATGAAAGACACAGACTACAGTAAGTCAATAAAACCCCAAAAGTTAGAGGGTTGATAAAACAAATGAACACAGTAACTGGTACTGTCCATAGACAATCATGTGATACAACAGAAGTAAATAGGATATATTAATGTGCAGCCTAATTAATAACAGATAAAATCTTACCACAAGAACACAGGGTAGTATGGGAAAGGAAGGGCAGAAATCAAATGCCATTATGGAAGTATCGGATAGAGAAAACTATAAAGCAATTAAGATAAGAAGTGTCACTGTTAGCAGAGTATAGTAAAGGGAAGAGATCAACAAAAATGCTCAAAAAGATAGACGTGTTAAAAGCAATGCACAGTGTCAGAACAGATCAGGATCTATTGTGCAATGTTGCAAATAGTAAACTAAAAATATCAGCACAGGCAGAAAACCCTAGAAGATATGCAGATAAATATAATGGAAAAGTACAAAATAAGCAATTGACTCATGACCCCAAAATGTTTTATAGAGAATTGGGAAAAAAGGCAAAAAGAATTGGAAGACCACCAAAAAAAGAAGAAATAGATAGCTTTTGGAAAAAAATAGCTATAAAGATCCTATGGATAACAAATATGCTAAATGAATAGAAGACGTAAAAGAAAGAGTAAGAAGTTCAAATGTACAGGATATGAAATGGGATGAACTAATGGCCAGAGAAATTAAAACAAAGTTGAGAAAAGCCCTTAACTGGAAAACCCAGGCCCAAATGCAGTACCTAACTTCTGGTATGTAATAGCATCTTTACATGAAGATTTAGCTATGAGTAAGAACCATTTATATACACACCCCAAAAAGACACCAGCCTAGTTAACAACAGGAAAAACAATGCTCCTACTTAAGAGTGAACCCGCAAGCTATCCTAAAAACTATAGACCAAACAACTTGACTTCTGATGATGTATAAACTATACACTGGAATTGATGCCGACAGAGTTTATAGTCATTAAGAAGAAAACTCAATCATGACAATAGAACAAAAGGGTAATCAAAGAAAATCATATAGAAAAAAGGATCATTTATTGTTAAATAAAGTCATAATAGAAAACTGTAAAAAGGGGAAGAATCAAAGTATGCCATGGACTGACTACAAAAAAGCATTTGACAGTATCCCACATTCATAGATAAAAGAGTGCTTAAAAATGCATAAGATACACCTACACTGATCAATTACATTACAGCGACCATGAAACACTGGCAAACCACTTTGCAATTAAGCTGTGATAAAGGAAAAATTATTACTCCTGGGATAAAAATTCAAAGGGGGATATTTCAGGGTGACTCTGTCACCACTGCTCTTTTGTCTTGCCCTTAACCCATTAAGCTGTCTACATAACAGATTACTTCATGGCTACAAATTGGGTCCCAGAAAGAAACAATGTGTAAACACTTCTCACCTTCTTTTTTTAGATGATTTAAAATTGTATAGTTCATCAGATGATGAACTGAAATCACAATTGCAAGTGGTCAAACCATTTTCAGATGATATAAGAATGCCATTAGGTCTTGATAAATGTGGAAAAGCAACCTTTAAAGCAGGAAAGCTGCAGCACCAAGAAAACATGAGTTTGGGGCAGAAATGTGATATAAAAGAACTAGAGCAAGAGTGTATGCATAAATATTTTGGAACTGATGAAGGATCAGCAATAAAATATGAACAAATGTGAATAAAACTTAGTAAGGAATATTTTAGAAAACTTTAATACTGAAAACAGCACTGACATCTAGGAACAAAGTTCACGCTATAAACCAATTTGCTCTTCTTGTCCTAGTTTACAGTTTTGGAGTGACTGACTGGCCCCAAAAGGTGATGGCTAGACTGGACAGGAAAAGAAGAAGGATGCTTCATGCTCATCAAATGATTTATAAAAGTCAATGCATACCAAGACTACATATTTCCCATTCTGATGGAGGTATGGGCCTCCTCAAAACTGATTACATGTATAGATCTGCAATCCTGGGACTGCATACATATCTACTACCCTCACAAGACCCAAATGTAGTGAAAGTTTTGAAGCATGAAGAGAACAACTCTAAGATGACTTCCATGCTTAGTTTAGCAGAAACATATCGGAATCAAGTGGGAATGGAAATCAAGCCAGAAGTAGATAAAAATCAGGCAGAAACTGAATGTGCCAAAAAAACAAAAGAAAGAATATAAGGTGAAGAATCAGACGAGAAGTCAATAAATATGGAAAATGCATAAATATAGTTGCAGGTATAGAAAACTCTTGGAACAACCTCATGTATATCAGGATCAAATGCAGGAATGGTTAAGGTGAGGTGAATTTAAACTAACAGATGAAAGGTTAATATTGAAGGCCCAAGATAGTGAACTACGTACACATTGGTTTACAAAGTCCATTGGACATGTATGATAAATAGACAAATGTAGGTTTTGTAAAACAGAATTGGAAACAGTCACACATCCTGTTGATGGTTGCGATATACTAATGTCAGAAGGACTGCATACTGAAAGGCATAATAGTGTGGCGAGACTGTTGCATAGGAGATTGTGCAAATGTTGCAATACTGAAGTAGCTGAAAAACATTGGAAACATGAGCCACAAAGCATTACATAAACTGATGGTCTATATCACATGGGATTACCCATTACCAGCTGTTCAAAAATAGATGCAAGAAAAACAGATATAATAATCCATGAAAAGAAGACAAAAGCAACATTGATCATTGAAATTGCTACATCCAGTGACTACAGTGTCTTAAGTACAGAGAGATACAAAGTCATAAAATGCCAGGATTTGCAGGCAGAAACAAGGGCAATCTGGAAGAAGGATACCCAGACAGTTCCAATAGTAGTAGGAGCAACAGGTCTTATAAAAAAGAATTTACTATCATACTTAGAAATGTTACCGATATATGTAAGTCAGTACGCATTGCAGAAGAAGTCATTACTGGGCTCATTGTGGGTGCTGTGAAGAGCACTTCTGGCTAACATTAAAGATTGAAACAATATTAATTTCACGAACTGTAATCATACTTTGACTTAGGAATGAGGTCCATTCCTGTCATAGTATTAGAAATCCAAAAGACTTGGGGAAATTAAAAAAAAAGATTATGTAGGAATGAGAAGTGTTCTAATTGGTTCTCTGAGAGAGCAGCTGATGCATGGAGCAGTCTACCAAATTACATTAAAGCAAGAACTAGTTTAGATATTTTTAAGAAGAGCCTGGACACTTATTATGGGAACAAGAGTTTTGGTATTTTGGCAGTCTAGAAAACCAGTAATGTCAGTGCTTAAAATATTTGTATGTATGTATGTATGTATGTATGTATGTATGTTTATATGTATGTATGTATGTATGTTATTAACCCACCATTATCCTACTTATGTCTTAATCATGATTTTATTATCAGACCCCTGCTTGGTCCTGATTGGAAACACTTTTTGTATACAGCAGGACAGAACTGTTATGATGAGAAACTTTAGATTAACACACTACAAAGATGGCCAGAAATTGCCCATAAACAAAAATCTTTTTTTTTTTCTTGCTCCCCCTCTCCCCCTGTTTCTCTTTCTGTATGTCTCATCTCCACATTCTGTCTCAGCAGTCTTTGTTCTCAGCATTTATGTGATACCTGGCATCGAGCAGCAATTGTAACTGATAGTGAATGATGCTTCACATCTTATGACAAATATTGTTGAGTTTTTGCTTTCATCCACATTCTTGTTCTGCCTCTCATGCTACTGTGCTTAGCCTTGGTGTGCAATGGAAAGACAGACAGATAGCACTAACAGGAGAGAGCTATTATATGTTGAATGTACACCATATGTGACTTTTCAGTTGTCATTACTGTTATTAGATATGCTGTTCACATACTCCCTTGCTTCATACAGTTTTTAATCTCCCTTCAAATATATGTGTTTTAGCATCTGGCATTTACCTTGCTTTGTAATGTGAACAGTTGATGCTCACATATATAGACTGTTAATGTTGATTGGCAAATGTCTGAATCCAGCATCAGCCTGCATTATCATTTCTCATAAAATTTTGCCTTTGTTACATTAGGGATACATATGTTATTCTACCAGCAGTTATTTGTTTGATATTTTATGTGATTCACAATTATCGTGTCCCTGCTCATACCTTCTCAGCTATAAGTACAAGATATCTATTAAAATCAAGAAGTAGTGGGGGAGGGGGACAAATACTAAAACACTAGGACAGGTTGAAATGATTACTTCTATACACTCAGAAGGTGCTAGGATTAGCATGCATTTGCTGAATGATATGAAGTCTGACATTAAGATATATGTTATGTAGTGACTTTAGTACTCAGTGATGTGATAGAAACAAATAAAATTGTATAACAAAATGCTACAACATGCCTTGAATGTGGGCAGTCAACAAATATGAGGACAGTATAAGTATGTCCCTGTACTGTCCCTATAATGAATAGTTTACTGCAATGATCATGACACGTGCAAATGAAAGCACAGTAAATGTTACCAGGATGCACATCTGTTATGAAATGGATCAAAATCAGAACTTCCTCTGTCTCTTTACTCCTTATTTGTGCACAGCTTGAAACAGAGCACAACAGACCACTTTTAATTCCTTTTCTAAGTTCAAAAACTCAGAAAATAATTATGTATGTGTTAATGCTTTGTAGTTGTTTACACAAATGATCTTGTCAGTCGTGCACGTCAGTAAGTGATTTTGAAAAAAAAAAAAAAGTAATGCCAGTTACTTGTGTCTCGTGTATGTTTTAATGGCTGGCTGTAGTCAAGATATGATCAGTTCACTGCAGTGTTATCTAACTACTACATATTGTAAATTATGTTTGTACTCTAACATATTAGATTTGCAAATGATGTACAATGGTTTGGACCTTTGGACACATACTTTGCTAAGTTTGACATGTATGTTTTGTATTAATATTGTACATTGTACAAACATTAGGATATATCCACCATAGCCCAACAACTAATAAAGATTTAAATACAATGATCTTGAGCTGAATAGTCAGCAATGCTTGTATGTTAACAATGTTTAACAAGTGTGATTATAATTCAACATATGCATAATCAATACACTGACGTGGCACATCTAGATAGCTTTTACATTTTACTGGGTAAGTCCGACTGGGCAAGATTTCCCATTTTCAGTGGAGGCCCAGGAAGACAAACTCCATACTAATTAGACAATCAAGAAATGTTTAAACATACAAAATGTTAGTTGAAAGAGAGCATACAACTGTTTAAAAAAACAGGCTAACAATTTGACAAAGTGGAGAGAGAAGAAAAATACACAACTTTGTTAAACTTATTAGTCTCAAAGTATTGTAAACATAATTTCACCACACTGGAAAACATAACAGCGAGCTAAGCTGAGTTTAATTATACATAACCTGGCTAGGTGGATTATAAAATAGTTAACCTGGGTTGGAACATGTACATATCCAGGACTTGGGGAAGTAGGATTTTAGCTGATTTTTGAAACTATGTTTTCGCTGTCTGTGACCTAACTTCCAGTTGGAGGGAGTTCCACATTTTTGCAATGGTACAGGAATATAGAGAGTCTCCTGAATTATATTTGCTTTTGGATATCTCTACCAGATCCTTATTGGTAGATCTTAGCTGATGACTGTTAGTGTAGTGATTGATTAGGCGGTAAAGAGCTGGGGTTTTGTCAGGGTAGTAGAGAAGTTGATGAGCAAGGGTGAGTTGGCTAAGGGCAAATAGGTTAGATAATTCCATCCAGGAGAGTTTGTGAAGGGTTAGGCAATGGTGGGGTCTATAGGAAGAGTCAGTAGCAAATTTAGCTATCTTGTTGTAACAAGTAGATAGCTTATTTAGGTCAGATTTATCTAGGTTAACTAAAATGGGAGAGGCATATAGTAATGTGGACAGTAAGTGGGTTCTTGCTATGGTAGTTTTACTATTGGAGGTCAGGTAGGTCTTACATCTGTAGAGTGTTCCTAGTTTTTTGTGTACCTTAGATATGGTTTGAGCAACATGTTTATTAAATTTCATATTTTGGTCAAATATAACACCCTCTAGTTTGGTGTGTGCAACTGGTGTAATATAGGTGTTGTCAGAGGCTATAATTTTGAGAGGGGAAGTGAGATCAATAGCTTTGGAGGGATGAAAGAGCATGAGTTGTGTTTTTTTGGGGTTGAGTATAAATTGGGAGTCTGCTAGCCAAGATTCAACTGCTGTGAAGGATTCTTGGGTTATTTTCTGTAGAAGTTGGAGAGAGGGGGCAGAGCAGATTAGGACAGAGTCACTGGCATATTATACTAATCTAGCATGAAGAGTAGCTTTATGGAGGTTGTTTGTGAATATTGGGAAGAGCAAGGGACCGAGTATAGAACCTTGTGGCACCCCTAGAGTGATGGGGAGAAGAGAGCATAGACTGTCCTGCCACTTGACGGCCTGCTGTTGGTTAGAAAGATAGTCTTTAAACCATAGAAGTGCAGAGTTATTTAGTTTATGTTCTGAGAGAACAGTCAAGAGTTTACTATGGGAGACTGTATCAAATGCTTTTGAGAGGTCTAAAAAGACAGTTGATACCAGATTGCCTAAATTTTGCTGTTCATTAACATGATTAGTGAAACTAATAAGGGCATTGGTGGTACTGTGGCTGGGTCGAAAACCATGTTGAGTTTTGGCTAGGAGATTGTTAGTGAGAAGGTATTTTATTAACTGAGAGTATATGCATTTCTCAAGAATTTTTGAGAGTGGGGATAGTATGGCTATTGGCCGATAGTTGGATGATGCAGTTGAGTTTCCTCCTTTATGTAGGGGTATAATGTGTGAAATTTTCCAGAGGGATAGAACTTTTTTCTCGGAGATTGACCAATTTATGATTATAGAGACAGGGTATGATATAGCCTTGGCTGTGATTCTGAGGTAATCTGATGGGAGTTTATCAACAGCCAGGGTAGTGGGCCTTAATTTGGACAGGTATTTCAGGATTGTACTGGTCTGAACTAATTAGAGAGAGAAGTTGCTTTGAT